>NC_138727.1:61860520-61935520 GCF_965113295.1 Leuciscus leuciscus
GCTCAACCAGGAGGGCTAAATCAAACAGCAGTAGCCCGCGCACAGAAGTGGGCCGGCCTACGCGAGATTTAGACTGATAAAAGTTTAGCCTGCAGGGCGGGAACTTCTAGATTGTAAAATCTAACAAATGTAGACGGGGAGGCCCAGCCCGCCGCCGTACAAATGTCATGAATAGAAATTCCGCTAGTCCAAGCCCATGACGAGGCCATGCCTCTAGTAGAGTGGGCTCTGATGCCCAAAGGGCATTGCAGGTCTTTAGACGCATAAGCAGCTGCAATAGCGTCCACTATCCATCTGGACAGAGTGTGTTTCGAGGCGGCGAGACCCTTGGTGCGCCCACCAAACGAAACGAAAAGCTGCTCCGAGCGCCTCATGGCGGCGGAGCGCGTAATGTAATTTCTCAGCGCTCTGACAGGGCAAAGGAGATTACTGTCAACTTCGCTGCCGGTAGCCGGCAAAGCTGAGAGAGAAATGACCTGTGCTCTGAAGGGTGTGCCCAACACCTTGGGGACATAACCGTGTCTCGGTTTGAGAATGACTTTAGAGTCATTAGGTCCGAACTCGAGACATGCCGCGTTAACTGATAACGCATGCAGGTCACCCACACGTTTGACTGAAGACAGGGCTATCAGAAAAACGGTTTTGAGCGTGAGGTATTTCATATCCACAGTTTCCATGGGTTCAAAGGGATGCGCTTTCATGGCCTCTAAGACCAGGGAAAGATCCCAAATAGGAACCGAGGGGGGTCGCGGGGGGTTCATCCTCCTAGCTCCTCTAAGGAAGCGGATAATGAGCTCATTCCTCCCTAATGCGCGGCCCAGCGCCGAGTCGGAAAAAGCTGATATGGCCGCAACATATACTTTGAGCGTGGAGGGGGACCTGCCCATGTCCAACAGCTCTTGGAGGAAACAAAGCACACGCGACACCTCACATGTTTGTGGATCCAGCCCTTGGGCGGTGCACCATTTATTAAACACAGACCATTTAGATGTGTAGAGCCGTCTCGTAGAGGGAGCTCTAGACTGTGTGATCGTGTTCACAACCCCTATTGGCAAGTCAACGGGTATCCGTTGACTATCCATACATGCAGAGACCAGCGCTCTGGATGAGGATGCCAGATCGAGCCGCGGGCTTGAGAGAGAAGGTCTCTTCTCACCGGTATCGGCCAGGGGGGTGTGTCCGCCAGCCGTATTAGATCTGGGAACCACGTCTGATTCTCCCAATACGGGGCTATGAGGAGCACCGTGTGGCGCGCTTCCCTGATTCTCTCGATGACTTGTGGCAGCAGAGAGACAGGGGGAAAAGCGTAAAGCGGGCCGCTGGGCCAGGTTTGGGCCAGCGCGTCCTCGCTCTTGGAAAAGAACCGTGGGCAGTGCGCGTTGTCTTTTGACGCAAAGAGGTCGACTTGCGCTCTGCCGAAACGGCGCCACAGCGACTGGACTGTTTGGGGATGCAAAGACCACTCCCCCAGGGGAACATTGTCCCTGGACAGTCTGTCTGGACCCTCGTTCAGGAGACCCGGCACATGCGCGGCTCTCAGCGAGCGCAGTGAGTGCTGAGCCCATACAAGGAGGCGTTCCGCCAGGGCGCAGAGTGTTTTGGATCTGACACCGCCCTGACGGTTCACATAGGCTACCACTGACATGTTGTCCGTGCGGACTAGTACATGGTGGCCCTGTAGGTATGGGAGGAAGTGCTTGAGCGCTTTCTCGACCGCCAGCATCTCTAGACAGTTTATATGAAGGTGACTCTCCTGGTCTGACCAAGGGCCATAGACCGGTCTGCCCTCTAATAGCGCTCCCCAACCTAGGTTGGACGCATCTGTCGAGACAACTTTCCGTAGCGAGACAACTCCCATCGTCACTCCCGTGCGATACCATTCGGCTGCTAGCCAGGGCTGCAGGGCTGAAACACAGCCATGATTCACTCTGACTCGTAAGCGGCCGGCCGTCCAGGCTCGGTGAGGCACTCGCGCTTTCAGCCAGCGTTGAAGCGGGCGCATGCGCAGTAAGCCCAGCTGGAGCACTGCTGCAGCTGAGGCCATATGCCCCAGGACTCGCTGGAATGTCCTCAGCGGAACCTGACTGCCCGTCTGGAAAGACGCGGCGAGATGTCGAATGCGGCGCGCGCGCTGCTCTGACAATCTGGCCGTCATAGCCACCGAGTCCAGTTCTATTCCGAGAAAGGAAGTCGACTGGCGGGGCAGTAATGAGCTCTTGGTCCAGTTGACCGAGAGACCCAAGCATTCCAGATGGCTGAGAAGCGCTGTTCTGTGAGACAAAAGCTCTGCCTCTGACTGCGCGAGGACTAGCCAGTCGTCCAGATAATTCAGTATCCGCATTCCTTGTCTCCTCAGGGGAGAGAGAGCCGCGTCCATGCACTTCGTAAATGTACGGGGTGCTAAAGATAGACCGAACGGCAGGACGGTGTACTGATATACCCGACCGTCGAAGGCGAATCTCAAGAATGGCCTGTGACGGGGTATTATCTGAATCTGAAAATATGCGTCCTTTAGATCGAGAGAGATGAACCAGTCTCCCGGGCGAATTTGCGCGAGGATTTGTCTGGTTGTGATCATTTTGAACGGCCGTCTCATGAGAGCTTTGTTCAAATGTCTCAGATCTAAAATAGGTCTCAGCGCTCCGTCCTTCTTGGGTACGAGGAAATAACGGCTGTAAAAGCCCGACTCGCTCTGAGAAGGATGCACCTGTTCTATAGCCCCTTTGTGCAGCAGCTTTGCTATTTCTGCCTGAAGCAGATGCGCTACTTCTGTATTCACTCTCGTCTCTGTCCGTGCTAGAAAGCGCGGGGGACGGCGAGCGAATTGAAGCGAATAGCCGTGCATTATAGTATTCAGCACCCATTCTGACACGCCCTGGATAGCTTGCCATGCTTTCGCACACATAGCTAGGGGTCGAATGATCTCTGGGTTCGGATCGCCGCGCTGGGCGGGATGGGGAACCTCTATCAGAGAGGACGGGGCGGCGCGCGCGCTGCCGGTGCTCGAATATGGGGGCTCGCGAACAATGGTGACTGGCTGTACAGCACATAACGGCTCGGTCACTGGGGACGGGGCACATTTTGATGCTAGAAACCCGTGGCGCGAGAGCGGCATGAGGTTTAACGTGTTTGATAGTAAGTGCGCGCGCTCGTGAGCGGGCACAGGGCTTACATATGCAACACGGCCAGTGTAAGGGAGCTTTAGAGGATCTGCGTCCCGGGATAACTGTGTGACAGAGCGGGCAGTGGGTAGGTGTGGGCTTGGAAGAGCGGGCACATTCTCTACCTTTAGCACTCGAGCGGCGCGTGCCCGCTTTATGAGAGTGCGCTCTGTGAGCGTTACCGGGGAGATCGTGTTTGTGTGTAGTGGTGAGCACTGGGGCGTGGGCACAAATTCTACACTCATGACACCTTCGGCGTGAGCCGGAAAACCCGAAACCATACTCTTTATGAGATTTCTCTGGGTCGCCGTGAAAACGGCGTTTGTGTGCAGGCGAGAGAGTTGTATTACTGGCTCGTTGGCTGCGATGTAAGCTGCTGCAGTAGCCTTTTCTAAGGGGACTGGCAGAGCTGGGCGCTTTGATGGCGGTCCGGCCGCAGCGGGACTCAGCCATCTTTTCCTCCTTGCAGCCGCTAGGAGGACTTCGCGGGCTCAGGCTTGAGCGTCACCTTGGGCCGGGGTCCCCGGGGGGGAGGCGGTTTGTGACGGCTGGTTGAGCGCGACCTAGGGCGGCCGCCCTGTCGTCGCTGCGAAGACGGAGGCTGGGCAGAGCGCTGAGAAGAGTTCCGTGCAGGAGGCTGCTGAGAGCGGCCTGCAGACGAACTCGAGCGGCGGGGCAGGAAGAGATTCATCGCCTGCGATGCCTTCTGCACCTCCGAGAAGCGATCGACGATCCCGGCGACCGCTGGGCCGAACAGGCCGGTGGGAGAGAGCGGTGCGTTGAGGAACACTGGACGCTCGGATTCGCTCATATCCGCCAACGTCAACCAAAGGTGCCTTTCGGTGACGGTGAGCGAGGCCATAGATCTCCCGATGGCTTGTGCAGCGGACTTTGTGGCGCGAAGGGAGAGGTCCGTCGCGCTACGCAGGTCCGTGAGAACGGCGCGATCCGGGCCTTTCTCGTCCAGCTCTCGGAGGAGATCGGCTTGGAGGATCTGGAGCACAGCCATTGAATGCAGGGCGGAAGCAGCCTGGCCGGCGGCGGAGAAGGCGCGGCCGACGAGTGCTGATGTGGTCCTGCAGGCCTTGGACGGCAGGGCAGACTTTGAGCGCCATCTGGCGGATGGCGGGCAAAGGTGCGTTGCCACAGCATCTTCCACCGGGGGAATTTGAGTATATCCCTTCTCGGCGGCCCCGTCCACTTGGGAGAGGGTCGAGGAGACCGGTGAGCGGAGTCTAGCGGAGAATGGGGCGTTCCACGACTTAGAGAGCTCAGTGTGGAGCTCAGGCAGGAAGGGTGCTGACCTAGAGGCAGGCGCAGGGCGGCGGCTAGGCAGAAAACACCCGTCAAGTCGGTTAGGCGCGGGCGCCCTCGGTGGGGACCAGTCGAGTCCCAATTGTTCGACCGCTTTGGTGAGGAGGCGGAGCAGTTCCGCGTCGACACTGGCGCGGGACCGGCTAGACTCCTGTGCAGAGGAGGTGGAGCCAGACCACTCCTCGCTGTCCGAGGCCAGGATAGAGCAGCTGTCCGTTAAAACAGCGTCGTCCGCTTCATCCCCCGAGGCGACGGCAGTGCGGGCAAAGGCCGGCCGCTGCGCGTCGGGAAGGGGGGGAGGAGATGGAGATAGCGAGGCTCGCGGGAGGGGCTCCGGCGAGCGCTCAGCTGCTGCTGCGGGTTCCGGTGGCCTCTGAGAGCGGCGCTTCTTCTTGCGCGGCCCGGTGGAGGCAGACGGAGAGACAGCTGGAGCGTCGAACAAGGCGAGTCGAGCCCGCAGGGTCGACATCGGCAGTTCTTCGCACATTTCACAGCCACCCGCCGCGAGGGCGAGGGCAGCGTGGTCCGGTCCCAGGCAGAGAGTGCAGATAACATGGCGGTCTCTGTCGCTGAGCGGAGCTTTACATGAAATACAATGCATAATAGAAAGGATATGTTTCGCCGGATAGCGAAGCAGGCAGGGATAGCTGAAGGCGGCGAAGGCGGCCGGCTTCCTCAGGCAGAATCCTCGGCTTGCAAAGCGCTGGTTTCAACGGCGGCTTCCTCAAAGATCAGCGATGCGAAGAGCTTCGCTGAAGAGACAAAAATCAGTGAAAGCAGCCTCTCAGCCCGTATTTATACCCTCTGCCACGCCCCGCCTCGGGCCGTGACGCGTAGGCGCGCTGCTCGCGCTCATTGGACGTGACGTCACGCCAAGGGCTCAGTGATAGGCTGCTGCAGTTGCCGCAGAGCAGCCTATGAGCACGCTAGTTTGCCTGCTCTAGGTCAGCTTGCTGCCGCACTGCGTTGACAAGATATATAAAATTAAGGATAATTTTTTTGCTTCATATCTCGCGAAAAGATGACTTTACCCGTAGCGTAAGCTAAACTTACGCAATACGAGAGAACCTCTCGTAAGAGAACACATATAATCATAACTAGTATATCAGTAACATTAGAGAGATCTGTGTGTGTCTGAGAGAAAGCTGTATCACGTGTTGTAAGCAGGGTTCCCACGGGTCCTTGAAATCCTTGAAAGTTTGTGAATCTAAAAAAAAAAAAAAAAAAAAAATCTAGGCCCTAGAAAGTTTTTGAAAATGAACATAATAGATACAGTTCCTTGAAAGTGCTTGAATTTATTTTGTTTATTTAGTTTTCTGGAAAAAAAATTCCATATTATTTCCTCTGGTCCGTTAATGTGTTATTTTGCCAACACTTCGTGGCCCATGCATTCTTGCTTGATTTATGTTAGCTACGCACATTTACGCGTTACGTTAAGTGTTTCCCGCGTGAGGTACTTTGTGTTGTACGTTGCCATGACGTTCACGTGCGCACAAAACAACTACATATTAAGTCCTTGAATTTGAGGGTATTGGACCTGGAAAGTCCTTGAAAGGTCCTTGAATTTGAAGTTAACCAAGGTGTGGTAACCCTGTGTAAGGATGTAAAGAGGCGAGATAACAGAAACCACAGTATCCTCTGTAGACGATGATAAGCGTGTGTGTTCACACCACGGACACTGACCCGCATCACTTCCTCACACACAACACTGTCTCAGTTATGGAGAAATCGCTCATTCAAAACACAAAGTACATTATCTGTACACAAAAGTTCAGGTCTTTCTGTTGTAAAATACTTTTTCATTTTATATTTATTCCATTATCAGTCTTTGTTAACAGAGAAGCCGTTCACACCAAAACACAGCTGACATGATTTACATTAGACTAAACAGCCCATACTGTCACTATAACAGAGACTCAAGGATGGACATCAGTACTGCTGTGACATAAAGATAGGCTACTTTGGGATATTAAATCTCTCATTTATGCCCTGATTTAGTGTCTGTCGTGTCTCGTGTGACTGGAGAACATCTGAACATCACCTGCCATTATAACAGTGATTTGAAGAACAAGATCAAGTTCATCTGCAAAGGAAGCGACCCGTCGCTCTGTAAGACATCGGGTATCAAAGCTTCATCAGAAACAAACAGTAACGGCAGATTCTCTCTGAGGGATGATGAATCTGCAGGAGTTTTTACTGTGACCATCACTGATCTGACACTAAAGGATTCTGGGATATACTGGTGTGGAGCTGTTGAGACGGGACAAAAGAACAAGTGGATTTCAGTGACAGATCTGAACATTAATAACGGTAAGATGCAGCCATTTGATATTATTTTTTAAGATCAAAATCTGATTGTAAAATTAGTTAACTAAAAATCATTTGTTCGTTGTTTGCAGTCTAGAAGACTGTATTTAACAAGTGTTGCTGGTCACACACACAGCGCTATATTTCCACACACCCTTGACATCAGTGAAGCGTTAATAACAGCTGTGTCATATAAAGTTCAAAGTGGTCACATGACTGGCCACAATATGACTTCTTCTTAAATGCAGGCTCAATATATGCAAGCAAACAATCTTAAATAGTTTTTATTCTGCATTAACTGTCATCTATATATTATGTATCATAAATTAAACCCAATGTTTATTTGTGCTTCAGACACATCAGAGAGTGAGTCACGTAAACCAACCACAACAGCTTCAGATCACATGACTAAACCAGCGACTGAAGATAGTGAATCCATCAGACCCGTCACATCTTCAACCTCATCACCACCACCTTCATCTTCAACTTTACCACCTTCATCATACTCTTCATCACCAAAATTACAACTAGGTACATATTCTGTTAATTACAACAATCCAACTCTCCAGATTTCCTTAAAAACAGGACATTTGGGATTATTTTCATCTGTTGTTCATGTTTTTTCAACAATCAACATTATGACATCGGTTATGGTGCTAAACATCATTTGTTCGTTGTTTGCAGTCTAGAAGACTGTATTTAACAAGTGTTGCTGGTCACACACACAGTGCTATATTTGCACCACACCCTTGACATCAGTGAAGCGCTAATAAAAGCTGTGTAACAACATACAAAACATAGCTAGCAAAACATAGCTGACATGATTTACATTAAGCTAAACATCCCATACTGTCACTATAACAGAGACTCAAGGATGGACATCAGTACTGCTGTGCCATAAAGAGACTTTGGGATATTAAATCTCTCATTTATGCCCTGATTTAGTGTCTGTTGTGTCTCGCGTGACTGGGGAACATCTGAACATCACCTGCCATAGCTTTTTCTGCTATTTTCATCTTCCGGGTTTAAAATCTTCATCGTGTCAGAGCACTATAGTACTTTGATGACTCATCGGTGTCTCATAATTATTCATATGACTGAGTTTTCTTATCCAATGAGAAGACACTTGCTCTTAATTATTCATGACACCACGTGGAACTTTCCAATGAGAGACATGTCAAACTGTGATATTGCGTAATAGATGAGAGAGGCAATGATGGGAAGTGTGTGGTGTCACATGGTCAGCTCACAGTATGAGTGCACACCCTGATAACAGATCTTTCGATAACACTTTACAATACGGGTGCACTAATTACCATTAATTCATGCTTAACTAATGCACAGATAATCATGTGTTAATGTGTGACTCATGAAGAACTAAACCATTAATTAATGATTACTGCATCAGCAACTAATAAAGATTCTAAATGATTAATAGATTAAGTAATATATGAATTGTTATTAATTAAATGTGTCATAATGTATTAATTCCTTAATAACTTATTTTATTAACTAAAAGTGTAAATTAATGCGTTAATTACCACAGTTGGTCAAAGCAATGTACTTCAACTTCCAGTTGTCTGCTTTAATTCATTATTAACTAATGATTTGCAAATGTACATTTGACATCCACACTAAGCCATGGATTTCAATTTCCAACCATGTACAACCAAGATTTCACTGAGTCCGATGAACCTTGTTGTTCATGGCACAGGACTATGTCAGGTTAAGCTTGAGGTTGTGGAACACTGAGCACATGCGGCTGAGCACTGCTATTTCATAACACTGTCTAGACTGGACATAGACACAAAAACCCCGACAGTAAACCGATGCCACACTCTATTTCTGACGTACTCAGAGCTCTTGTGCTAGTTCTGTTACGAAGGACAAATGGACTTGCGATGGTCTGTCATGTCCAGTGTAGACAGCTGGTCTCGTCCAGTTTAAACACAGTGTAACAGCGTCAGGAGTTCAGATTCTGGTGATATTTGTGTGCAGCCCAACTCACCCATCCTTCAAACACGTTCTCTGACATTACATTCACTGCATGTGCAAACTGTCAAATCCCATAAATGGCATATTACTTAACAATTAGTTAATAGTCATGTGCCTCAACAAGTAAAGTCATAACATAATGATACATTTGCAAATCATTAGTTAATGATTAATTAAAGCAGACAACTGGAAGTTGAAGTACATTGCTTTGACCAACTGTGGTAATTAACACATTAATTTACACTTTTAGTTAATAAAATAAGTTATTAAGGAATTAATACATTATGACACATTTAATTAATAACAATTCATATATTACTTAATCTATTAATCATTTAGAATCTTTATTAGTTGCTGATGCAGTAATCATTAATTAATGGTTTAATTCTTCATGAGTCATACATTAACACATGATTATCTGTGCATTAGTTAAGCATGAATTAATGCAGATTAGTGCACCCGTATTGTAAAGTGTTACCGATCTTTCTCATAAGAACGTTCTCCAAACATACAACTGACTTCAGCCACAGCCTTAGATCAAATAAAAGAAGACATTCAATCTGTGAAGATCTCAGCAGAGGAGGATTAAACAACTCCACAAACAGCATTACCAGCTTCACTTATTACTCACCAGACTGACTTTATTTCTGTCAGACGTCTACAAAAGTTCTTATTGAGAATTAATAGAGATTTAGATGTTGATGTTTTATTATTTTGTTTGATATTGATATTTGAAATGATAATAGACCTCAGATTACACAGTTTGATATCCAACAGTGCCATAATCATTTATAATGGATCTGAATTGCATAATAAGACACAAACATTTGAACACTTTGTCATTTAGACACAAAGAGACATCAAGAATCAGCTTATGAATCTCAACAATGGTGACGATCGAAACCTTCATGTTGCAATGCATGATGGGTATCTAGTCTTTGTGTAGTCTGGCTATCACCAGACCAAGCTCAATCTTTTAAGATTGAACATTAGTCTGGTGAGTCTGCTCTGTGTTTTCTCCTGCACGAGAGGCGTGATCAACGGGCATAGTTCAAATTACTCTGAACGCAATTGGATAGTCCTTCAACCAATCAGACCAATATAGTTGCTATATATGACTATAGCATGAGCACACAGTGAGGGCGCTGTGAGGATACACTTTTAGCTCACTGTGAACTCAGATTGTGAACACATCACAGGTATCATGAGAGCTCATGGTGAGATCACTGAGAGATCAAATTGTTGACTGGGAGTGCCTCTCCATATTAAACTGGTTAAACGTAAATTAAAGGGGTCATATAATGCCATTTTTGTACAAGCTAATATGATTCTTTAGGGTCTAAATTAAAAGTTTGTAATATACTTTAATTAAAAATTCTCATTAGTATTGTAAGAAAACACTAATTTTACCTGGTCAAAAACAGCTCTGTTTTCAGCACGCCGTTTCAGTGCATGTGTCTTTAAATGATAATGAGCTTTGCTCACCCCGCCCCTCTGTTCTGTGCGTACACCGTTTGTAACACAATAACCACGCGTTGTTCATTATAAACGTGGGATTATGAATTATATTGAGAACGTCGTACATAGAAAACATGCTGTAATGTACCCTGAGTGTAAACCTTAGATGCATTCATCGTGAAGCCTGCAGCAAGGTTTGCAAATTTCGCAAAGATTAATATAAATACTAATATAAAGGTTAATAAAACATTACACTCACATCTTCTGGAGGTTCAGCAGTAACACGTTGGTACCGATCCGTTTTTTCTCGTTTGTAAAGCTGTCTGGTGTGAAATGATTCGCGTAAACATGAAAGCATGGACGATCGTGGGGAATCCCCGTGAGGGAATCCCCGCGTCAATCCTTTGGGCATATCACTTCAAAAACAAAACTCAGCCACTGCATCTATAACGGCTCAGATTTAGGAACATCCAAATGACTGCTGTGTTCCTTATTACATCTAAGAACAGAACACCACAATCGTGTAGACGCCATTCTACTCCAGCATATCAACAATGGCGGACTACTATGACGACGGCTGTCACAGCTTGCTCAGGGCGGGTCTTGTGTTGAAACACGGCTGTCAATCACAATCGCGGGAGGGGCGTACGATCTTATGACGTCACAATATCGAACGGCTTGATTTCATAGATGGTCAAACATATAAGGAGATTAAAACAAAACCACTGGATGGATTTTAATCATGATAGGATGGTTGTGTACAGGCACTGCCAACAGACATTTCAGTGCAATCAACTTGTAAAAGTGCATGTACCATTATATGACCCCTTTAACTTAAACTTACCCTGCGGTATAAATGAAAAGTGTTGATCCTAGATATTGTTTTTCTGCGATCGTGACGACCGCAACATGAGGCGTCTCCCGCTTGTTTGTGATCTGTAAACCCTCGCTTCCAAATTAATCTTGTTACTCACCATATTTATTTCATAATCTTTTATCCCTCCATGGCATATTTAAGTCCCACTTGAATGCTCCTCAACGAGAGGTGGTCCTTCTGCGTCCAAAATTTATCAAAAACATCTTAGGACAAGGTTTTCACACTGACAGCTGTCATTGTAAGACAGTTAGCTCATTGTAAGACAGTTAGCCACTCCGTTTTTTTTGTCCAAGTTAGCAACCGTAACCAAGGGGGGCGGAGCTTACCGGTCATCTCCTCACAACGTGAGCGACTGAAAGGGAACCTGAATTTTGTAAAATCTTATTGAATCCTGGTAAAAAAATGGTCGCACACAGATCCAGTCTTGCCTTAAAAATCAAGGGTTCATTCAGAAACCAAAAAATGGAATGCAAATTTTCTGTCTTTTGAATATGAATAAAACTCCAAATCTTGAAAAGATGCTGATAAAAAGACAACAATTTTAAAATATCCAAGCACTTAGGGTCCATTAAAAAAAGAGGTTTATCTATTCCAAGGTTTCCAATAGTCCTGAGTAAAAACACAACTGGAGAGCTGCACTCCTTCTCTGGAGAAGAACCACTCCTTGACCCCCTTCTTCTTTGGGCAAAAATAAAATACTCCCCAAAAAAGTCAACAAAATCCGCTTGAATCCCGGCCATCAATTTCACTGGAGGATCAATACAAACCAGTCTGTGCCATAAGAGTAAAGCGACCAAATTATTTACAATAAGTGTTCTTCCCCTATAAGACAGGTTGGGTAGAATCCACTTCCATTTGTCTAGACGACCTTTCACTCTTTGTAATAAATCATCCCAATTTTTTTGTAAGATATTATCATCTCCTAAAAAATTAAATAATAATAATAATAATAATAAATCTCTGCAACCCTACCTATTTCAACTCAGACCTTCAGGAAGAATTGGTTTCCCTTCATTCCAATCCCCTAATAAAAATGCCCCACTTTTTTTACAATTTACTTTTGCTGAAGATCATTTTCCAAAGTCTTCTATCAATTTAGATAAAACATATATATCACTTTGTTTATTAATTATTATAAGGTCGTCGGCATAAGCTGATATACAAAAATTAACATCACAAAGTGGTATCCTAAAACCATCTAAATTCTTCCTAATTGTTTGTAGAAGTGGTTGAATAACAAGAGAATATAACATTCCTGATAATGAACATCCTTGTCTAATACCTCTACTGACCTCGAATGAAGCACATAAGAGCACTATTAAACTTAAACTTCTCATTAAAACCAAAAGCTTCTAAAACATTCCATAGATAAGCATGCTAAACCTGATCAAACGCTTTCTCTTGGTCTAAAGACAACACACCACAATTGATATTAAATAATTTGGAAGCCTATATAATATCTCTAATTAAGGAAATATTGTCAAAGATTGACCTGTTTGGTACACAATAATATTGATCTAGATGGATCACCTGTCCTATTACTTAAATATATTCACATTAAATATGTGAAGATCTCAGCAATTAATAGAGATTTAGATGTTGATGTTTTATTATTTTGTTTGACATTGATATTTTAAATTATAATAGACCTCAGATTACACAGTTTGATATCCAACAGTGTCATAATCATTTATAATGGATCTGAATTGCATAATAAGACACAAACATTTGAACTACTGTGTCATTTAGACACAAAGAGGCATCAAGAATCAGCTTATGAATCTCAACAATGGTGACGATTGAAACCTTCATGCTGCAATGCATGCTGGGTATCTAGTCTTTGTGTAGTCTGGCTATCACCAGACCAAGCTCAATCTTAAGATTGAACATTAGTCTGGTGAGTCTGCTCTGTGTTTTCTCCTGCACGAGAGGCGTGATCAACGGGCATAGTTCAAATGACTCAGACCAATATAGTTGCTATATATGACTATAGCATGAGCACACAGTGAGGGCGCTGTGAGGATACACTTTTAGCTCACTGTGAACTCAGATTGTGAACACATCACAGGTATCATGAGAGCTCATGGTGAGATCACTGAGAGATCAAATTGTTGACTGGGAGTGCCTCTCCATATTAAACTGGTTAAATGTAAATTAACTTAAACTTACCCTGCGGTATAAATGAACAGTGTTGATCCTAGATATTGTTTTTCTGCGATCGTGACGACCGCAACATGAGGCTTCTCCCGCTTGTTTGTGATCTGTAAACCCTCGCTTCCAAATTAATCTTGTTACTCACCATATTTATTTTATAATCTTTTACCCCTCCATGGCATATTTAAGTCCCACTTGAATGCTCCTCAACGAGAGGTGGTCCTTCTGCGTCCAAAATTTATCAAAAACATCTTGGGACAAGGTTTTCACACTGACAGCTGTCAATGTAAGACAATTAGCTCATTGTAAGACAGTTAGCTACTCCGTTTGTTTATTCCCATTAAAGTCAAAGCCTGTCCAGACAATTATTATGTCTATGAGCTGGTTAGAACATCTGTGTGAAATATGTTGAAATAAAATGTATTTGTATAAGCAACGTATTAAACTGCAAATTAACATTTATATTTCTTATATAAACGAAAGACCTATGTTACAGACATATGAAAGACAACATTTCGTTGACTAGTTTTGGATAGATTATACATTTTTACTGTAAAATATCTGCCACCTCAAATAAGCTTTTGTTTGCCAATTTTTGCTCATATGTTAACCCTCTGGGGTCTAAGGTGTTTTTGGGGCCCTTGAGATGTTTTGACATGCCCTGACATTTGTGCTTTTTTCAGTTATTTATAAACATGTTAATGGCAAAGGTGTAAATATAGCACTCTATATAGCACAAACAGGGCTAGCATAATATGTGAGCAACATGTATGTAGATGTTTGTATTTTTAAGAGAATAATGTTTATGCATGGTTATTGAAAAAAATAAAAATTTAAGTTGCTGAAATAAGACCACAAAACTCATACTAAATATGTGTCAATAAGACTTTTGACTAATGAATGTTGTCGCTTCGAGTTCTGGCTTCAAAATTATGTGAAAATCGTTCACATAAAACAATACATTGATTTAAATTGTGTAAGACAGGTTTTGCTTGGAAAGCCAATATGCGAGGGGGGCGTGAAGGAGGAGTGGTTTACACCTGAGAATACAATGTCCCACCCATTATGCGTAATTACTTGCATAATGAGCCATTCATTCAGGTGTGACACTGACTGAGCCACAAGAATGAATGCAAGGACAAAATATATATTTAGAAGTAGACTTATATTGGCCATTTAAGATTTGCTTACATATATATATACATATATATATATATATATATATATATATATATATATATATATATATGTATATATATATATGTATATATATATATGTATATATATATATATATATATATATATATATATATATATATATATACATATACATATACATATATACATATATATATATATATATATATATATATATATATATATATATATATATATATATATATATATATATATATATATGTGTGTGTTAGGGCTGTCCCCGACTATGGATTTTCATAGTCGAATCAGAATCGTCATGTCTTGCCTATAGTCGACTAATAGTCGAATCATGTGTATGGGGGCGGGGCTTTAACGTTTCAAAGCCGCGATGTACAGAAAATCACACAAAGATATAGAAGAAAATGTATAAAAACATTTTTGATCAATAAAACTAAGAAATAACATAAATAAATCCATTTCACATGCAAATCAAATTAAATCGGCTAAATTACCTGAATGAGCAGGCCAGCCTACAGCACAACATCGATGCACCGAAAAAATAAACAATTAATTTACTAAATTAAATTAGAACAGAATATACCTTTCTAATAAATAAAAATACAAAACGAAATAAATCAGAATCAAGTCACAGGATGAGGAGCAAATGTGTGCAAAATGCCTAAAGTGCAGGGGAACATATATTCAAAACACAAGCCACAAATAGTTAAGATTAGATAACCCTGACAGATTAATAAATAAAATAAAAATAAATAAATTATTAAAATAACGATAGTAGCCAGAATTTTCAACTTTGTCTTTTTAACTGCAGAAACAACAATAAATGCAAAACTGGAGAGGCAGTCTTTTTAGCTAAAAATGTTCACAGCATCCAAAAATAAAATTAGAACCGGCTGAAAAGTTTTGAAATCACTTGTACCTGATCGAGAGAACAAATCCTGAACGTCTTTCACTCTGTCTGTCCGTTGGAGTCTTTTCAAATTGTGCGCGCGGATAAAATAGATTCTAACGTGAAACCCAGTCTATGCGTGAAACATGTTAACGTTGGCCGGCAGAAGTGCGATCATGGTTTTCCTGATGCTAAATCCAGCCTTGGAGAATATCCTTTCTAATCGTGTACATCCACACTTTAGATTTTCTTATCCCAGACATTGTTAAAGATTTAAATCCTTGCCGCGAAGACGATCCTCTGTCGGTCACGGATTGAAAGTGAAACTTAAATCTGTCACGGGGTGTTTGGATTTATTCACGCACGTTAAAAAAATATTTATTAAAAGATTCTTTCTTTGCACATTTTTATATAGGCCTACAGCATTATCATAATAGGCTGAATATTAACGTATTTACATAAAAGCTAGTTCTATGTGAAATCAGACATTGAGCGCCCTCATATAGCCAAAGTGGCATGATCCTCGTTTCATAACACCTCTGCGAAGATTCGACCGTGAGATCGGTAGTCGAATCAGGCTCCTCCTATCGAAGCATCGAATCTTCGACTATTCGGGGTCACCCCTAGTGTGTGTATATATATATACACATATATATATATATATATATATATATATATATATATATATATATTAGTGGTGGGCCGTTATCGGCGTTAACGTGCTGCGTTAACGCGAGACTCTTATCGCGCGATAAAAAAAAATATCGCCGTTAATCTATTCTCCAAGTTGGGTTGGGAGATGGCTCTATACTACACAAGCTATGATGACGCAATCTACCCGCGGCCGCGAGGTAAACCCGGCTGCAACGCATATTCGTCGTCATCTTAAGTAAACACGGCTGAAAGTGAAAGCTGGTGAAAAAGATCGGTGCAATTGCCGTCAGACGAGCAGCAGCAAACTATATACAGAGTGTGTGGGGTAACAGTTCGGTAAGTTAACACACGACTAATCCGTTTGACCACCTCAAATTCAAAACGAAACATGATATCACTGAATACTAGCGCGCGCGTATTATTCCCATTCCAATATATCTTAGGGGTGTAGCACATAATCTCGATTTTAAGAATCGTTGTTGTGTTTCTTTTTAACTGAAAAGACATCAGTTAGACAATATTCTAATTTTAAATTTGGGGTTTCATAAGCTCCAAGCCATAATAAACATTAGACCTACTTAAGTCTCTGCAGCTAGTGTACTTAAATTTTATTTATCTGCAAAATGATGTTGTATACTTACAGTTTTGCACAATATATGTTCTCAAAACTACATACACCCTTTAAAAAAAAAAAATTTAGCAGTTGTTTAGCATGGGTCTGTGTAATCTGTTCTGAAATGGTTTTATTATAATATACTGTATATCGTTTTCGCAAGAGGCTGCAATGTATATCACAATATAGATTTTAGGCCATATCGCCCATCCCTAATTGATAGCCTATAGTAGTTGATAATAACATAGGCCTACCTAATGTTGCCTATGGACGGTAACGGTACAGTAGTAACCTTTTACAGTCTATGAGTAGAACAGCTTTCTCAAGCAGTTTGTGATGCATTTTGGAAACAGGAGATGAGCCCCTGGTCTAATGCGCCACCTGGCTTGAGAAACCCGTTCTCAAAGACTTACTTTTATAGTCATTATTTGGGTAGCACACATATTCTGAATGCCTTCGGCAGAATTCAAATGAGCCATTTTAATCTAGATTAATCTAGATTAATTTCAAAATTAATCTAGATTAATCTAGATTAAAAAAATTCATCTATGCCTACCTCTAATATATATATAACTCGCTGTTTTTGTTATCCAGCTGATGTGGGCGTTTCACAGGATTGTAGTGATGTTACGTTCGTGAACGAATCGTTCTTTTTGAACGAATCCTTTAGGTGAATGAATCGTTCTCGTTCACGTAATCCATTGACTCATATTTCTCGTTCACTGAAATCCCTCCCTCCACAGCAGCGCGGCGCTATTAGCAGCGCATGCGCAGCTCAGTGAACCGGTGTTTTCAACCTGTCAAAGAATGAACCTCGAGCCAATAGCCTTCGAGTATGAGATGTGACGGAGCATGTGATTTGTTGGATGTAGTGAACGAATACGCCCTTCACTGACTGTGACCGAGTTGCTTTTGAGTCTGAACCATAGACAGTTTAAGAAGGTCTGAACCATAGGTCTGAACGAGAGAGAGATCGTATCGTTTGTGAACGAGTTGAACGAACTGGTACATGTCATTCATGAACGAAAATAACCAGTTGTTTGAACGATAATGATGGCGAACCGATAGAGCTAGGTTTGTGTAGTTAGCATGTTTGCATCAAAGAAACAAATTTACACTTCACCATTGTAATGAAAACAGGTTAATACCGCAATTAAGCTAATGGTTAAATATAACAAAGACAAATTAACATCGTAATTTTTTACTTGGTTTGAGCTAAGGGGGGTGCACTTGACTGTTTACTTGATTTAAATTTACACTTCTCTTTACCTGCTTTTCTTATATTTTGTTTGTGTGTTTTAGTCTTAGTTGTGTGGTATTTTGCACTTTGAACAATTTACTTGACTACTTGTGTTCATTTTGTATTATCAAAAATGAATTCATTACGTTTTATTCATGTCATGCACTTCTCTAAAAACTAAAACAAATCAAAAAAATATGACAGTATAGGTTAGGTCTCATTTGCGTAATGTCAGCAAATAGCATTTCAGTTCGGGCTGTGAAGGAGCATGTATTTGGTTGGATCTAAGTTACTGAACGAATATGCCTATCACTGACTGAGATTGCTCTGTTTTGAGCCTGAACGAGAGAGAGAGATCTCATTCGTGAACGAATTGAACTAAGGTACTTTCGTTCGTGAATGAGAGTACTGGGTAGATCGGTCATTTAGCATGTGATTCAATCTCATTCAAATCGCAGTTATAGGTGTGCATTGTTTATATTCATATTCAACATACAGAACATCAACGTTTAATATAATCCCAGATTTATGAATGTGTATGTCTGACTAAACAATTCAAATGTTAAATATGCAAGAAAACCTTGGTTTGGTCATCTAAACCACTTATTTATACTTATGTTATTAATTTAGTAAATAAGGCACACATTTTAACAAAGCCAAATCACTTTCTTTTTTTGTAACAAGTAAATACATTCGTTAAAACATAGCATAAAATACACTCTTTTTCGCCTCCTGCTGCAGTATTTATGTAAAATGAAGAAATTATCACTGAACGAATCAGTGAACGAATCTGAACGAATCATTTTGGTGAACGAACTGAAAATGAACGAGTCTCTGGAAAGAATCAAAATTTCCACCACTAGTGTCATAATCATTTATAATGGATCTGAATTGCATAATAAGACATAAACATTTGAACTACTGTGTCATTTAGACACAAAGAGACATCAAGAATCAGCTTATGAATCTCAACAATGGTGACGATCGAAACCTTCATGCTGCAATGCATGCTGGGTATCTAGTCTTTGTGTAGTCTGGCTATCACCAGACCAAGCTCAATCTTAAGATTGAACATTAGTCTGGTGAGTCTGCTCTGTGTTTTCTCCTGCACGAGAGGCGTGATCAACGGGCATAGTTCAAATGACTCTGAACGCAATTGGATAGTCCTTCAACCAATCAGACCAATATAGTTGCTATATATGACTATAGCATGAGCACACAGTGAGGGCGCTGTGAGGATACACTTTTAGCTCACTGTGAACTCGGATTGTGAACACATCACAGGTATCATGAGAGCTCATGGTGAGATCACTGAGAGATCAAATTGTTGACTGGGAGTGCCTCTCCATATTAAACTGGTTAAACGTAAATT
Organism: Leuciscus leuciscus; assembly: GCF_965113295.1. Lineage (NCBI taxonomy): Eukaryota > Metazoa > Chordata > Actinopteri > Cypriniformes > Leuciscidae > Leuciscus > Leuciscus leuciscus. The sequence goes on from NC_138727.1 coordinate 61,879,731, forward strand.
AACTTAAACTTACCCTGCGGTATAAATGAACAGTGGTGATCCTAGATATTTTTTTTCTGCGATAGTGACGACCGCAACATGAGGCGTCTCCCGCTTGTTTGTGATCTGTAAACCCTCGCTTCCAAATTAATCTTGTTACTCACCATATTTATTTTATAATCTTTTACCCCTCCATGGCATATTTAAGTCCCACTTGAATGCTCCTCGACGAGAGGTGGTCCTTCTGCGTCCAAAATTTATCAAAAACATCTTGGGACAAGGTTTTCACACTGACAGCTGTCAATGTAAGACAATTAGCTCATTGTAAGACAGTTAGCAACTCCGTTTTTTTTGTCCAAGTTAGCAACCGTAACCAAGGGGGGCGGAGCTTACCGGTCATCTCCTCACATGGTCACATGGTTGATTTTCCAATATTGTAAATTTTTATGTGTTGGATCAATATTTCACAAATGTAATCTTTCTTTCATTTTGACTCCTATATCTGTTAATAAGTGATAAGTGACAGGCAGCGAGCATATGACAGATTGTGTGCAGAGTATTGCTGCGCTACATTACTGCCGTTCTCGACAACGCACCAAAAGTGGGGATTTAGTACGTACTCACATGAAGAACAAATATAGACACACACTGTAAAAATGAATACGCTACACTGTAAAAAAAAATCCTAATTTTACAGAAAATAACTGATTTTTTGACGATCATTTTCTTAAATTTTAAATTGTACTCAAAACACTGTAAAATTACAAATAATATCTGTAAAATAAAAATTCAGCTGTTATTTTAGGTATTGTGACATTAATGACAAATTACAGTAATTCACATTTTTTATACAGAAAATTGATTGTATTTTTCATACAGTATTTTTTCAGTTTTCTTAAATTACATAAAAATGTATGTAAAATTACAAATATAATCTGTAATTTAACAGAAACAAAACAGTTAAATGATAAAATGGTCAAATGACTGTCAGCCCTCCAAAAAACTTTAAAACATCCTAAATTAAATAAACTGAAAAACACTGTTATTTTACAGGTATTTCCTGAATAATCACGATCATATACCTTCATTGTAAAAAAAAAGAAAAAAAAAGGGTCAAATGACTGCCAGCTACGGCTGCCTAACAAAAACCATAAAATGAAAGTAAAATATGCTCATTTAAATAAAGTGTAAAAAACTTTCAAATAAATTTGATGTCACCATGATTGAGATCAGTGTCTGCTTTAGTTGGGCTCATGACCCTTGAGTTTATAACTTTTATTTTGCTCTGGCTGCTTTAACTGTGTAATTGATACACATTTGTTATATCAATAAATGCAGGAGAAAATATCAGATGATCTTGATCATTCATTGATGATGTTATAGTCATCATATGATGATCTGATTCACTGATGTGTCAGTCAATTTTCTGAATATATTAGCTTAGATTTCATAATATGTAGATGGAGTTTAGTTTTATACAAAGTCTATAATTAATGTCATAATTTATCACATAACCCTTGAAATATTGTGGCATCAGTATTATAACACTCTGAAAAAAAAAAATATATATATATATATATATATTGTACAGAAAAAGTTTTGAGCTGGTTCATTTTTTTAGTAGTATAGAGACATCAAGAATCAACATATGAATTTCAACAATGGTGACAACCAACAAAGCCTTTTTGTGACTTTATAGTAATTCAGATTTTTTTTCATTGTCACCATTGTTGTGATTCATACGCTGATTCTTGATGTCTGAGTGAGTCTACATGATCCTGTCAAAACTTTTTCTGTATAATGACTTCATAAAATCTGAATATCACAACACCGAATGATCTTCTATAGCAGTTTTATCGTGCAAAATGAACAACTAATATTTAACGACTTAATCAGATACTTCACTTCAGGTAGTATTAATTAAGCAGGACATTACATGATGACTATTATCACAAAAAAAGTGACTAACATTATCTGATCTGAGTTTCTCTTGGATTGCTACAATTACTAATATGCATTAGAGACACACAGTTAATGCAGCCAGAAAACCATTAAAGTTAAACACTAAAAGGTCAAGAGCCCAACTAAAGCAAACACTGATCTCCATCATGGTGACATCAGACTTTATTCTTTTCAATAAAACTTCAACTTCTAAACCACTGTTAATTCTCAATAAGAATGTTAGTATGAAAGAAATAAAGTCTGGATTGTAATAAGTGAAGATGCTGAGATCCTGAGAGATCTGTTAGTGTTTAATGTTCTGTTGGGGTTTAAAGTGTTTCTGTATGGTGTGTTTCGTGTGTCACCATTGTGTTGAAGAGTAGAGCCTGAGCTTCAGTTCAGGATGAGCAGAGAAACACAGATGATGAAGAGTAGAGCCTGAGCTTCAGTCCAGAATGAGCAGAGAAACACTGATGAAATGCTGCATGTTGCTTTATTTAACAGACAGTAACTGTGTAGTTGCTGATGCAGTGACGTATAGTCACAGCAACTCATGCATATAATTACCTGCATGTTTTTCAGTAAAAAAATCAGAAAGTAAATGTGAAATAACTGTGTTTCTGTTAAAAAAGATTTATGAAGATGTCTGTAAAAGTATTTTGCACTTATTTAAATTAGGATATTTTACATTAATTTTACGGTTTTTGTATGGCAGCCGTTGCTGACAGTCATTTGACTGTTATTTTATGGGATTTTTTTACAGTGTATATCTAATCAGCAATATTGTTATATTTAACAAATTAGAATTTAGTAATAATTAATCAAATTAATTCCTTAAAAGTGAACCATTTAAAATGAGTAAAATTTACAACAATAATTTTTTTTTACAAAAATATGTGAATAACAGACAGATGTCAAAGATGAATTAAAGGAGTCATAACCTAGTATTACCTTGGATACCCACGCTCTATTATAGTCTTTCAGGCCGTTCTAAAAAAGAAAAGTGGAAAAAAAATGAACACAGAGCTCCTCTGACCCTTATTTCTGAAGGCATTATTGTCTCGCGAGATCTGATGCGATATTTTGGCTGTCGTGGACGGTCATTTTAATAATGCAAATGAGGGGCGCGTTGATTGGTGGCAGGAAGGAGGGGGGTTGACACCGCAGGTAACTTCAGCATATCATTCCAAAATGACATCATGGCGCAAGTTGTGAATGAACCCGACCTGGCCGCGACCTACGGAATTCAACCGTATATGCACGAGCCAGACTCTGAACCTGAGCTGGAAAGGGAAGATGTAGAGTCGATGGAAGGACGTCTACATCAAGATGTCTCTGAATAGTAAAGACAATCATTTTGACTGAGACATACATTATACCTTTTATTTAATGTAGATTACTTTAACGGAGATGTAGTCTACTTTTTTTTTTATCAGCTTACAGTGGTTATTGAGATCAACGTTTGCTATCATGTGGTGTTTTTGCCTTGTTTCACGTTGTGGTTTTTTAGACATTCAAATTTGTGAACATTTCCGGCGTAAAATGATTAGCACAGACACCTAACGTTAAGCCAGTGGGAAGGGTTGTAGGAACCGCGTCATTAAAAATGAATTTAATCCACTGGTCCCTGACAGCTTGGTCCGTTCTTGGGAGAGAAAACACATTTAAGTTACATGTTGATTCTGGCAGTCAACAACAGAGCAACTCACGTGTGCACTACGTTTCTGCATCTTTCGCGACTGAATATGAGGGGGAGAGGGGCAGGGCGGGCTTCCTGCAGCATAGGTCTGCGGTGTCCATATATGGTATATCCTGCCCCGTCTTGACGTCAAGTCGGGGCAGAAATTAAAATCTTGTATTTGAGTGCGCGTGCACGTGGGCTGGTTTACTAACCCAGGGGTAAACAAACGCTTCACTTTTAAATATCGGCTTCCCGGCCAGTGTATAATCATTAGGCAATCATAACATACAAAGTGAAAATTACAGGTCATGACTCCTTTAAGAACTCTTTATTTTTTATTGCCAACATTGAAGACACCTGATGTTAACAAGCAGAATCACTGAAGGAGAAAACCATAATTTTATGTCACCATTGTGGAGACCAGTATTTGTTTTAGTTGGTCTCTTGACCCTTAAATCATTGACTTTAGATTTTGTTTGGCTGCTGTACCTGAGTTATAACAGCCAGATGAACAAATAGAAATGGTGATCTGATGGTGTTGGTTGTGTTTTAACATAATCATTATTTCACAATCACTTGACCTGATTCACTGAACTCATATAGAGCCCAATTTCTGAGTTAGGTTTACTTTATTAATTATAGCAGCATTCTAATACAACAACTCGCACAAGGTGTTTTTGCATCAAAGAAAGTTTGAGTCTTAAATCTCTCACTCTGCACTGTAAAAATGAATACGCTATATCTAATCAATAAAATTGATATTTAATGTTGATAACGAGCAAGAATGCAATTGTTCCCAAATATCCACACGATGGCAAACGTGACATTGATTATCATACAACAGGTCAACAAACAAAATGTGTATTTTAAACACAGTACTATCAGTACTTACTCCTTTTTGCAACAAAATAATAGTTCCAACGAAAGAGAAAAGCAGAACTACAGCACACACCGGTGTTTCGTAAACAATTCTGCAGCTTTGAAAAGAATTGTGAGTCAATCATTCAGTGATTCCTTTATAAATACAGCTAGTTGCTTTGTTACTGAATGTAAGAATGACTCATTGACTCGCTCATTGAGAAGACAGTGACTTACTGGTTTTAGTTTAATATTTCAAAGAATCACTTAGTTTTTCCGTCATTGAATATTCCTCTATTGAAAATTTTTCATTTAAAACATTTATTTCATAAAGTTATTCATAAAGGTAAAAAAAAAGCACTGGGAAATAAATTTAGGGGGCAAATATTGTCCCTTAATGGAAAAGGTATGACTGAAGTCTAAGTGGAAGAGAGGGGGTACGCAGAAGGAGGTACGCACCACTGAAATCTTGCTGAATTCACAATCTTGCTGAAATTGCTGCTTAGTAAAATAGTTATTTTTCAAAGTTTTGCAGTTTATTATATTACTGTCTTCATGCTGATTTCTGTCATTGCAGGTATAAATATAACGCCGCTGGAAGGACGCAACGTAAGTTGAGTTTCTGAAATTGAAGTTGTAGAGACTCCTATCAATAATAGTCCAAACTGAAGCAGTGCAATAAAATGTGCATTTTAGATATGTGTGTAATCTGAAATATGAATGTGCTTTTCTAATAATTGCTGATGGTTTATGGGGGCATTCAGTCCATATAAGCTGTGAATACTCTGCATACAAAAGCCAATTGAAAGAATGAGTTTGTGGACTCTGTCTTCTCAATTTTGATTTCAGAGTCAGACTGAAAAGCTTCAAAATCTTCTAGAGCAGATCGAGAACAATACAGATAAAGAGCTTCCTTTGACTGTAAGTCTTCAAGAGAAATTTTTTTTTAAATAATCAAATCAAATGTAATTGTCATGATTGTCATCGCAGGTCTGATTAATTGGCTTTCTTAATATTTACATTTACAGTAATTATTTTTTTCTGATCAATAAATTAGACAGTGACCGATAGTTTGAATATGGTCCTCAACGCTTCAGGAGAGATTTCAGAGTCTTCATCATCAGTCAGCCCAGCTGAACTCGCCTCCTACGGAAACCATGTGTTAAAAGCCAATGAGAAACTCATCTCTACATTAGTGAAGCCGACAGACACAAATGACAGTGTCAGGTTTACTCTTGCTGCTGTTGGTGAGTGGAGAAACTGTTATTATTGATGATGAAACTGAGCTTATATATGATATCAGGGAGTTTATATAGTCTAGAGCAGGGGTTCTCAACTCTGGACCACGAGATCCACTTTCCTGGAGTTTAGCTCCAACCCTAATCAAACACACCTGAACAAGCTAATCAATGTCTTCATGATTACTACAACGTTACAGGCACACAGCAAAATCCCCAGTGTTAAATCAACACTGCTCAGAGTACATATTGTCCCAATCTAAAGATTAGGCTTGTTTGAGATGCGACTTGCCTCGCCTGAAATGTATGCGAGAGTAGGCGGCTGCAGTGAGGGGAGGAGTGAAAAAAGAGCAGGCAAGCCGGACAGTTCGCTCTTCACGCAGTGGATCGGACACCTGTGAGATCAAAGATGGATATCGCGGGATTCACGCTCGTGCACAGTGTTGCTAATAAACTGGATGGAATTTAAGTTCTGTTGCTTTTATATGAAAATAAATATAATGAACAAGACACCCACAAGTAGCCTACTTATTTAATTCCATTCCAAATACATGTTTATCAATCTTTTTTTTCTTTAATACAGACATATGTGTTTTTATTATTATTATTTTTTAATAAAAATTACATTGCATAACCCATAGAGATCACACTGTCAGATAGTTTTGGAATATTCACACATAACGTATAAAACATGATATCAGAGTTTTAAAATCAAACATTTTAAAAGAGAACAATACATCACGGTTGTTTAAACCAATGATCATTAAGCTGTGTCGTCAGTAAGTCGTTTCCCATCATGCTTTTGATCAGCGCATTAAGAGCAACTGCGCTCGACTGCAGAATCCGACACGTGCGCCTTGCGCTCGCGAGAGTTTTTTGACATACGTCAGCATGACATCAGAGCAAGGCGGACCGCATTCGGACACATTTCTAACCGGCATGCATCTGGCGCTGATCACCGGTGATCGATTCTGCGCAGATTTTGCTCATCTCAAACAAGCCTAGTGTTAACGGTGTTAAAGTTAATGAGATAATTAAGTGATTAATTAAGAGATGATTGAGCATTAGTGATGAACACCCGCTTCAGCCACAGCCTTAGGGTCTGTTTACATGACACCGTTTTCAACTAAAAACGTAAAACTTTTTATAAGTTTTGGCCGTTCGTTTCCACGACAGTGGAAGCTGACAGAGAGTCAGTTTGGGTGCCTGAAAATGCAAAGTTTTGAAAACTCAAAGGAAACACTTCTGAGTTTTAAGCGTATCATTGTCGTGTAAACGTAGGGGAGACCGGGGACAGTTGCAACACTTTTTGCATTTCTCTCAGTTACTCAGAGACTATTGGGACTAGATCAACCAAATTTGTCTGCTAATTACCCATACCATTTAAAGATGATTATATATGACACATCGTTCACAGTATTTATTTAAATAGATGAAGCCAGATGTTGCAACTGACCCCAACCCAGGGGACAGTTGCAACACAACCATGAGATGATTGCAACATGTTAAAAATACCTTAAATTTCACTGATTAACTTTAGCTTTTTGTCTCAATGAGCATATAGAATTCTGAAAATATTAACTGTTTTAGGCCTACTATAATATTATTGTATTATTATACTATTATTCATATGTTGAATATGTCTACTGTCTTCTTGTTGGGGGAAGGGTCTAACTGTGCATGTGCAGTATGAGTGTCATCACTCTAGCTTGTTTCTGATTGGAGAAAAATGACATGTTGCAACCATCCCCTGTTGCAACACTCCCCGGTCTCCCCTACCCTAAGATGAATCAACTAAAGATAAAAGAAGACATTACATCTCTTAAGATCTCAGCAGAAGAGGATTAAACAACTCCACAAACAGCATTACCAGCTTGACTTAATTTATCTCTGGGGATTTTGCTGTGTACAAAGTTAACTGATTAGTTCAAACTAGTAATTAGATGAAATAGTTATTTTATTTTAGTCTTTTTATCGTTTTGTTTTTTGCACATTTGTGCAGATTGAATCAACTTTAATAAAAACAAAAAAACAAAACATAACTGCTTATTTTCTAAATCAGAGGTTGAAATCTTCATGGTTGGACCCAGTGTCACCTTAGATAAAATCCCTCAACTTGTCACGACAAATTCTTCTGTGGACATCGATCTCATTGAGATCGCCAAGAACAACAATGAAACAAGTATGTGAGATATGTTTTAATACAACATTTAAAATAAAACATTTTTAGAAGATATATCACTAAACCACATTTAACTAAAGGTTTTAATGTGTTGAATACACGTTTCTTCTGTTTCTGTCACACAGGATCAGCTTCTGTGGCTTTCATGAGTTATAACACACTGGAGAATTTACTGAAGCCAGACTTCTTCAACAGATCAAATGACACGATTAAAACCATGATGTCCACTGTGATCTCAGTTACTCTTCTCAAAACCACCAACACTAAACTCACCAAACCAGTCAACTTCACCCTCAAACACATCAGAGTGAGAGACTGAAATGTGTTTTTGTCCAACCTGAGAACTGATGAACATCTGAAAACATCTAATATTCAGTGTTATACTATTTTCTGCATGTTCTTTCTTCTTTTTGCAGGAGTTTGAGCCCGGCAGTTCTCTGTCCTGTGTGTACTGGAATATCAGCGAGTGGATTGTAGATGGTTGTTCTTTTTTAAAGACCAACAGCAGCTACACTGTGTGTTCCTGTGTTCATCTGTCCACATTCGCTCTCATCATGCAAACCAGCCGCCCATCAGAGGTACGAGAACATTTATAGTGAGCATTGAAGAACAGCACAGATTTGGCACTCATGTACTCTGACATGTTTCCTCAGAGCGACTCAAAGCTGGACGTGTTGAATTTGGTGTGTGTGATCGTGGGGCTGGTGTTCTTCAGTTTGGCCCTGTTGACCTTTGCCCTTTGTCAGTGGAGTCCTGGAGTGAATAATGTGGCTCGAATCAACCTCTGCGTGAGTCTTCTGTTGGCTCACCTTCTGTTCCTGCTCACACAACAGTTCCTGAGACTCATACGCCGTCATCAGGTGAGAATGATGAAGGAGCCCTACAGCTCAGCACAGTCTCACTGAGAATCATCATAACCGTCTCTCATGATCTCCAGGTGTTGTGTGCCGTGATATCAGGTGTGCTGCACTTCCTCTTTCTCTCCGGCTTTGTGTGGATGTTCATTGAAGCTGTGCTGCTCTTCATCTGTGTGAAGAACCTATCACAGATCAGCTCCAAAAGGAGGGGGGTGCTTAGGAGTGGATTCCTGTGTGTGATTGGATATATGGTTGCTCTGGTTGTGGTGGCTGTGTCTGCTGGGGTGAATCCTAAAGGCTACGGAAGTGAAAAGTGAGTTTAGTTTGAACGACTCAGAGATCAACACCTTCATCCTTCATGTTTGTTCATTTAATTATTTTTCTTCCTCTAAACAGGTGCTGGATTAAAATGGATAAAGGCTTTAACTGGAGTTTTCAGGGACCTGTTTGCGTCATACTAGCAGTAAGCACATTTCTCATCATGACTTTGTATTAAAAGGAAAAGTGATTAAATATTAATTACTGTTGTTTCTCTTACTGTGCAGTTAAACATGATTCTCTTCATCTACATCATCATCAGTCTGACCTCCACCTTGAAAAATCTGAACGCTGAAGTTTCACATATGAAACAAACCAAGTAACAAACAATATGATTTGAACATTCCATGAAATGTGTATATTGTTATATGCTTCATATTTCTAGACACCTTTAACCTTATTTTGATTATTCTCAGGTTAGGTAAAGTCAAATGTGTCCTAAATCAAAAGCATCTGAATTTTCATCCTCACAATCCATAGGTCAGAAGACTTCTTCATGGTCTGTTCAGCTCACTTTTTTAGAAATCAAAGACTTTTGGCAGGCGAGAGTAGCAAAAGAGTTTCTTAGTTTCAATTAAATATAGTTTTATTATCTACAGGTTAATTAGTTTACATATAAAGTACTAATATATAAAAAAACAAGACAAAACAGCATCAAGAGTAAATCGTTTACAAGCGTTGTAACACCGGAGAGGCCATTGAGAATCAGCGTCTGCCTTCATCTTCTCCTTTCAGCCTTTTATGGACAATTTATCCAATCCTAAGTCTTGAGGTGTCATGAGTTCTGGGAATTCATTTCGGACCTGTCTTTATAAAGCCTTTCGCCTCTTAGTCCTCCTTCTTCAGACTTTTCTTCTTTGTTGCATTCTGCGCTTCGTCCGCAACACATCCAACGGTAATGCTTGCATTTATCTTCTTTCTTTAGCAAAGCTCTTTCTAATACATGTTTTGTTCCTCTCTATGCTTTTTAATTTATGCTTAAAACATTAAGTGTGGTATGTTTTTCTTTATAAACCACTTTCTTAAAAAAATATTTTACAATAACAATTGCAGAGGTTTTCTTCATAAACCACTTTCATAATAAACAAGTTTCAAGTGTGGTTGATTACAATACAGAAGTGTTCTACAGACAAAAAGGCATACTTATAACAGGACAATTGCAGATTTTCCACAACAATATAATCAATAAATATATATTAACTCTCCATCTTTCTCTGCAGGAATATGACATTTAAAACACTGGCTCAGTTTGTGGTTCTTGGTTGCTCCTGGATTCTGGGTTTCTGGAAGGAGCTGGAGATCCCCTTCCTGATCTTGAACTCCCAGCAGGGAACCTTCATGTTCCTGGTCTATTGTGTCCTCAATAATCAGGTCAGACATCAGTACAGACAGTCTACCAGAAAATCATCTCTCACCTACTTTATATTAAAGGGTTAGTTCCCAAAAATGAAAATTAGCCATGATTTACTCACCCTCAAGTCATCCAAGGTGTCTATGACATTCTTCTTTCAGACGAATACAATCAGAGATATATTTAAAAATGTTCTGGCTCTTCCAAGCTTTATAATGGCAGTGAATGGCCGTTTCTGTTGATAATCCATCCATGATAAAAGTGCTCCACACGGCTCTGGGGGGTTAACTGTACGTACACACCGCCGCCGACTTGAGCTGCAAAGAAGCTCTGGCCGCCCTGTCAAGGACGCTTGTCAAAGTACGGGGAAGCTTGTTGACGCTTTGGCCGCTCTGACGTAGCAGCATTCTATGTTCGATCATGGGAGAAGAGAAGTGTCACACCATGAAATGTAAACAGAAAAAACAATTGACGCGCTCGTGTTGTTTGAAGACGGTGAAGGTGAGTGCGCGGCCGGGGCTCTCTCTCTCTCTCTCTGCTCGTTCTTATATATGCCCTGTCAAGCGTGCCCTGTTAAACTGACAGGACTTAAAAACACAGGCAAACTTTCACTCTATGATGGTTAAACTGTGCAATTAATCCGCGAATCACATGCGTCAAGGGCCGGGGAGCAGCTGGCCCGTACGTTTAATGAATCACGGATCAACTATGATAGCCTACCTATTCTTGACATCGCACATCCTGACTATCGTGGATTCGTGCATCGCAATATCGATGCTTAAACGATACATAGTGCAGCCCTACTGGCAAGACAGAGACAAATTTGAGTATCTATCAGTACTAGTTAAAAATATTATAAATCATCAAATATCACAGCTATTTTATCCCATGCCTTGTTCTTTTGTAACTGGTCCCTGTATGCAAACAACGTCATATCATAAATGATAGGAAACCCAGCAACGGCGATGATCAGCTTCTCCTCCATTTTCTCTGAACTAATGTTTTGGTAGGAACGAAAGTTTACATCGTATGTTTCTCCGGAATTAGTCAGCGTGAAGGACGTCTATATTCTGATTGGTTGCTGGCGTTTTGCCGCTGCTTGCCACTGAACCGCATCATAGCTCATTACCATAAAGTTGAGCTACTTTCAACTTTCTGATTGATGCTCTGGTCGCTCAAAACGCGACGCCGTTGGATTTGACACTCCTTGCAGCTGAGAGAAGCCGGCTTCCATTGAAAATGAATGACTTTCGGTAACTTTGGAAGCTCAAGTCGGCGGCGGTGTGTACGTACAGTAATAAAGGCCTTCTGAAGTGAAGCAACATGTTTGTGAGAGAAAAATATATTGACTAAAACAACTAGCTTCCGGCAGACGGCGGAAGTCGACTTGCACCAAAAGAGTAACCAGTGACGCATGTATGATGTAGATGTAGGAGTGGCGTAAGCTTTGACGCCTCTCGCAGTTCAAACAAACAGGGCTGGGCAACAAACTAAAGCTCCTCTCACATTCTCTCTCAAAAATTTGTCTTTTTAAACTAATTTGTGACTGGTGTTTTGTTTTGCTCTATCTCCGTGTTCGTCATTACGTTGTGCGTCAGGTCAAGGGTCACTCTTTCACCGAAACGGCCATTCACTGCCATTATAAAGCTTGGAAGAGCCAGGACATTTTTTTAAATAACTCTGATTGTAATCGTCTGAAAGAAGAATGTCATATACACCTAGGATGACTTCATGGTAAATCATGTATGACTTCATGGTGAATTATGTAAATCAAACTTTGAGTAAATCATGGGCTAATTTTCATTTTGGGGTGAACTAACCCTTTAACCCTTTAGAACCGGCTGTGTTGGTTCCGACACATACCAGCAAGATGTATTCATTTGATCGTAACTCTTCAACCTTTTGAAGAGGTTGGTTTTCAAAACCATTCAAATTGCCCCTGACAGTAGATAACATATGCTTTTTGCGGTAATTTCATGCTTTCCGTCTGCAAATGACAGCAGCATGGGAAGGAAGGATTTGAACAGAGAGATACGAAGCGTGGCAGGTTAGAGTGTTTTGGATTGCATAAAATAATAAAAGAAACAAACAAATTGTTACACCCCGTCTAGGGAAAAAGGGGCAACATGAAAGAGTCAACGATGTGCGAGGAATTAGAACAAAAGTTATTTATTTTCTTAATTTGGGACATATGATTCAGGAGCTGACAAAGCCAAAATAACAAACAAAACAAAATAAACCCCTCCTTGAACTGCCACCTTACCGTGGTGGAGGGGTTTGAGTACCCGAATGAACCTAGGAGCTATGTTGTCTGGGGCTATATGCCCCTGGTAGGGTCTCCCAAGGCAAACAGGTCCTAGGCGACGGGTCAGACTAAGAGCGGTTCAAAACCCCTTATGATGCCCAAAAAAAGGAGGACCGTGACGTCGCCCGGTATGGCGCAGCCGGGGCCCCACCCTGGAGCCAGGCCCGGGGTTGGGGCTCGTATGCGAGCGCCTGGTGGTCGGGCCTCCCCCCATGGGGTCCGGCCGGGCTCAGCCCGAAGGAGTGACGTGGGGCCACCCTCCCGTGGACCCACCACCTGCAGGAGGGACCGTAAGGGGCCGGTGCTAAGTGGATCGGGCGGCAGTCGAAGGCGGGGGCCTAGACAACCCGATAGCTCTAGGGACATGGAATGTCACCTCTCTGGCGGGGAAGGAGCGCTGAGGTTGTGCGTGAGGTTCAGAGATTCCGACTAGAGATAGTTGGGATCACCTCTACGCACGGCTTGGGCTCTGGAACCACACTCCTCGAGAGAGGATGGACTCTTCACCACTCTGGAGTTGCCCATGGTGAGAGGCGGCGGGCTGGTGTGGGTTTGCTTATAGCCCCCCAGCTCAGCCGCCATGTGTTGGAGTTCACCCCGGTGAACGAGAGGGTCGCTTCCCTACGCCTTCGGGTCGGGGATAGGTCTCTCACTGTCGTTTGTGCTTACGGGCCGAACGGCAGTGCAGAGTACCCGGCCTTCTTGGAGTCTCTGGGAGGGGTGCTGGAAAGTGCTCCGACTGGGGACTCCATCGTTTTACTGGGGGACTTCAACGCCCACGTGGGCAGCGACAGTGACACCTGGAGGGGTGTGATTGGGAGGAACGGCCCCCCTGATCTGAACCCGAGTGGTGTTCTGTTATTGGACTTCTGTGCTAGTTACAGCTTGTCCATAACGAACACCATGTTCAAGCATAAGGGTGTCCATCAGTGCACATGGCACCAGGACACCCTAGGCCGGAGGTCGATGATCGACTTTGTGGTCGTTTCATCCGACCTCCGGCCGTATGTCTTGGACACTCGGGCGAAGAGAGGGGCGGAGCTGTCAACTGATCACCACCTGGTGGTGAGTTGGATCCGATGGCGGGGGAGGAAGCTGGACAGACTCGGCAGACCCAAACGTACTGTGAGGGTCTGTTGGGAACGTTTGGCCGAATCTCCTGTCAGAGAGATCTTCAACTCCCACCTCCGGCAGAGCTACGACCAGATCCCGAGGGAGTCTGGAGATATTGAGTCCGAGTGGACCATGTTCTCCACCTCCATTGTCAACGCGGCCACTCGGAGCTGTGGCCGTAAGGTCTCCGGTGCCTGTCGAGGCGGCAATCCCCGAACCCGGTGGTGGACACCGGAAGTAAGGGATGCCGTCAAGCTGAAGAAGGATTCCTATCGGGCCTGGCTGGCTTGTGGGACTCCTGAGGCAGGTGATGGGTACCGACGGGCCAAGCGGACTGCAGCCCGGGTGGTTGTGGAGGCAAAAACTCGGGCCTGGGAGGAGTTCGGTGAGGCCATGGAGAAGGACTATCGGTCGGCCTCGAAGAGATTCTGGCAAACCGTCCGGCGCCTCAGGAGGGGGAAGCAGTGCCCTACCAACGCTGTTTACAGTGGAGGTGGGCAGCTGTTGACCTCGACTGGGGATATCACCGGACGGTGGAAGGAATACTTCGAGGATCTCCTCAATCCCGCCGTCACGTCTTCCATTGAGGAAGCAGAGGCTGAGGGCTCGGAGGCGGACTCGTCCATCACCCAAGCTGAAGTCACCGAGGTAGTCAAGAAACTCCTCGGTGGCAAGGCACCGGGGGTGGATGAGTTCCGCCCTGAGTACCTCAAGTCTCTGGATGTTGTGGGGTTGTCTTGGCTGACACGCCTCTGCAACATCGCGTGGCGGTTGGGGACAGTACCTTTGGACTGGCAGACCGGGGTGGTGGTCCCTCTTTTCAAGAAGGGGGATCGGAGGGTGTGCTCCAACTATAGGGGGATCACACTTCTCAGCCTCCCTGGGAAAGTCTATGCCAGGGTACTGGAGAGGAGAATCCGGCCGATAGTAGAACCTCGGATTCAGGTGGAACAGTGTGGTTTTCGTCCCGGTCGTGGAACACTGGACCAGCTCTATACCCTCTACAGGGTGCTGGAGGGCTCATGGGAGTTTGCCCAACCAATCTACATGTGCTTTGTGGATTTGGAGAAGGCATTCGACTGTGTCCCTCGCGGCGGCCTGTGGAGGGTGCTCCGGGAGTATGGGGTCCGGGGCCCTTTGCTAAGGGCTATCCGGTCCCTGTACGACCGGAGCAGGAGCTTGGTTCGTATTGCCAGCAGTAAGTCAGACTTGTTCCCGGTGCGTGTTGGACTCCGGCAGGGCTGCCCTTTGTCGCCGGTTCTGTTCATAATTTTTATGGACAGAATTTCTAGGCGCAGCCAGGGGCCGGAGGGGGTCGGGTTTGGGGACCACACGATTTCATCTCTGCTCTTTGCGGATGATGTTGTCGTGTTGGCCTCATCAGACCAGGACCTCCAGCATGCACTGGGACGGTTTGCAGCCGAGTGTGAAGCGGCTGGGATGAAAATCAGCACCTCCAAGTCCGAGGCCATGGTTCTCAGTCGGAAAAGGGTGGTTTGCCCACTTCAGGTTGGTGGAGAGCTCCTGCCTCAAGTGGAGGAGTTCAAGTATCTTGGGGTCTTGTTCACGAGTGAGGGAAGGATGGAACGGGAGATTGACAGGCGGATCGGTGCAGCTTCTGCAGTAATGCGGTCCCTGCACCGGTCTGTCGTGGTGAAGAAGGAGCTGAGCCGCAAGGCGAAGCTCTCGATTTACCAGTCAATCTACGTTCCTACTCTCACCTATGGTCATGAGCTGTGGGTCATGACCGAAAGGACAAGATCCCGGATACAAGCGGCCGAAATGAGCTTTCTCCGCAGGGTGGCTGGGCGATCCCTTAGAGATAGGGTGAGAAGCTCGGTCACTCTGGAGGAGCTCAGAGTAGAGCCGCTGCTCCTCCACATCGAGAGGGGTCAGTTGAGGTGGCTCGGGCATCTTTTCCGGATGCCTCCTGGACGCCTTCCCGGGAAGGTGTTCCGGGCATGTCCCACCGGGAGGAGACCCCGGGGAAGACCTAGGACACGCTGGAGAGACTATGTCTCCCGGCTGGCCTGAGAACGCCTCGGTGTCCCCCCAGAAGAGCTGGAGGAAGTGTCTAGGGAGAGGGAAGTCTGGGCATCCCTGCTTAGACTGCTGCCCCCGCGACCCGGCCCCGGATAAGCGGTAGAAGATGGATGGATGGATGGATGGATGGATGGATGGATGGATGGACAACCTTAAATTTAAACCTCTTTCCTAAACCTTAACCCAAAAGAAAAGAAAATGAAAATACAATCGGTAAACCTATCTCCCTAACCAAAAACAGAGATTAAACAGTTTACAATAAAGAAAAGAATGGCGTCAAGCTCCCTACTTTCCCAAAAATAAATCAGTATTTACAATATGTACAACCAGGCAAACAAACTGAAAAGGGCAGTCCAAATCAGTGTCAGTAAACAGGCAAAGGGTCAAATGTGCCAACTGGGCCAATGAGATTTTTAGGTACAAACAGCTTTCAAATCAAACAAACGGTACTCACAGTCTCAAAAACTCTTAACACTCAGATAATACTCAGATAATACTCTTAACACTCAGATAACAAACTCTCTGCTCAAACACAAAACCCACTCCTTCCTTCCTTTAGAGGACGTGTCTTTTTAAAACACGCTGCACCAATCAGGATCGAGCAGCAATCATCGTGCAGGAACCAATCAGATGATGATCCAATCATCCTGCAGGAATCCATCAGGTGACGTTCCTAGACAGACACACTGAGAGACTGACAAAACAACAGAGAGGCAGCAAAATACAAACCATAGGGTCGTAACACAAATACATGGCGAAAGAAGTGTTAGCAGAAGAGGGGATTGGGATGATTTTTAATGAAACTTGGGAAGCGGATGGCCGTTACTCTTTCATGTAGTGAGTGCCTATGAATGCGTGCATTTGTATGTGTGCGTGTATGAAAAAAAAGTGTCCTTAAATAAAACTGTGCCACCCAATGTCACAAAAAAGACTTGTATAGTACATTTTTCAACTTTAAAGTGTTAGTTTCTTTCGTTCATGATTTTTTTAATAAATCTATATAAATTCTATTTTCAAACTCACCACACAATAATGGTCAATAACTGTAATTTGTTGAAAGCTAATCTTTTTCTGAAAAAGATGACACACTTTAAGATAGCACATTGTTTCAGAATTGTACAATCAAAAAAATCTAAATACGTGAAAAACACCTATTTTAGCTTCAGGTTCTAAAGGGTTAAGTTCATTTTTCATTTCTCATCTTCTAAAATTAAATTCTTGAAAAATAACCTGGACATGTTCTGTGTTTTAGTTTTTTTTTAACCAGAGTTTAAAACTATTTCTCTTCTCATTCTTGTCCAGGTCAGGCAGCAGTACAGGAAGTTCTTCAGATGCCTTTGCTGTGGACTCAAATTAACACCATCAAGAAACACTGAAGACGAAAGCATCCATATTCAGCAAAGGAAGTGCCATTCTTATAAAAGTGATTCTGTCATGACCGACTCAGTTACAAATTTCACTAGTTAACCTGCTATATATTTACAGCGGTCAATACACTTATGCGAATCTATACAATCTAATTCCTTTAAGTGCAACATTTCTTTGGTAGAGGAACTACCTTGATTTTTAGAGGCTTGTATACTGGGTTACACTTTTAATACGCAAAAAAAATTAAATAAAGCAATTGTTTTTCAGTTTAAAGTGTTTTATTAAAACAGTGTGATATCTGTAACATTTCAAATCTTATTTTCTATTAAACAATATATTCAAAACTCAAAACATATTCATAACTTATAATCTCACAATCCAAAAAGATTCCACAGATGTATCCCACAGAATTTGTGAATAAACAAATTGTTTCACAATTAAAAACAATAACATAAATTACCTGTAATAAAACAGAAAAAGGTTCCATATGATTTTGCATAAGAAATTAACCACAATATCAGTGGTTTGAATCATTTATTTTAAATAAATCTAGTATTTGTTCCAAATTTGTCCTCTATCTGACTTTGAGCTTTTGAGTTTCTCACCATATAACTTCTGCATCAAGTGTTGTTTCACATACTTAGAAGAGAGAGGATCCAAGCATCACTTTGAGCCATCACTATATTGGACATGACTTTTAGTGGCATGACTAAATGGTCACATTAGACCATGCACAGTTAGACCCTCCCCCCACCAAGAAGACAGTAGGCATATTCAGCATCTGCTGCTGCATTTATTGAACAAAACTTGTTTTGGAGGTATGAAAGTAATTTTTTTCATGAGATGTAATTTTGTCATACTGTCCTGACATCTTCTATGAATTAATCAAAACTTACTTAGTTTGAATTATTGTTTTGTTGACTTCTAAGTGACATAGTTAGCATGTGTCAAAGTCAGTGTGTCTAGCAGGCATATGATGTTCTGTCATGGCTGATGGTTTGGGGACAGTTGCAACAAGTTATAAATTGCATATTTAATAAAAGTTTGTTGCATTGCAAATTGTTCAATTCTTCCTGTCTGGCACTGAAATATGGAGAGATTGAATAGCATCTGTAACACCTGCACACTGAATATATGTAGGCCTATGTTCTACACATAAACAAGCAAAACTCAATAACTGTTATTTGATAAATATCACTAAATAAATAAATAATATGCTACAACAATAATAATATTATAGAAATAAATAAAACTATAATATTATAGTTGGCCTAAAACAGTTAATATTTTCAGAATTCTATATGCTCATTGAGACAAAAAGCTAAAGTTAATTAGTGAAATTTAAGGTATTTTTAACATGTTGAAACCGTCCCATGGTTGTGTTTCAGCTGTCCCCTGGGTTGGGGTCAGTTGCAACATCTGGCTTCTTCCATTCAAATAAATACTGTGAACGATATGTCATATGTAATCATCTTTAAATGGTATGGGTAATTAGCAGACAGATGCAAGTTTAATATATACAAATTTGGTTGGTCTAGTTCAAATAGTCTCTGAGTAACTGAGAGAAAAAAGTGTTGCAACTGTCCCCGGTCTCCCCTACATATATGAAATACAAATATGAGTGAATGTGTGCAAATTTGAAAAAAATTAATATTTGCAAAGAGTTTAAAATCTGACAGGGAAGAGCAGATGAAGTCTCTCCTCATCCGCTGTCACGTGAGGTGGAGGATGAAAAGTTTGCAGAACCGTAGGCCGTGCGTATCCTCATCTAGATGAGCTGTTAGTGATGACCCCGATTACCTGCTACTTGTGACTAATAAATTGTTCACACAAATCTCTTTTGAACAGAGTTTGATCTTCTAATTTCATTCTTCAATGAAGGAAAATTACAGTTTTAGACAAGACTACTAAACCCCACTGTGAGCATGTTTGTAGGCATGTTTTTATTTTATTTATTTTTTAGACAAACACCACATGAAGACATAATTGAACAATACCAATGTAATATTGAAAATGCCCATCCTCTCATTATGGACACTAATGTCATTAATAGATCATACTGATGCTGTGTAAGCAAATATTCAGGTTAACACAGTACGATATTTTTGAATGGTGCGTTGTCTGTTAGTTATGATCAGTGATGAAATATATTTCCAGTCATATATCTACTTAAAAGTCCTAAATCTCTTCTAAGGTCAAGACTGAATTTATTTGTCTGATAAATGAATAGTAAGATTGAATTTATTCAATGAAGATGTCAATAGAGGGAGCTCCAGCTGCTGTATTTCATAGAGAGAGAGAGAGAGAGAGAGAGAGAGAGAGAGAGAGAGAGAGGTTTAACAAGCACTTTATTGTTATATGAAACCACCTTACATCACATTACTGCCAGTTATTAATAAAAAAAACTTAAAAAAATAAAAAAATAAAAACTTTATAATTAAAAATTCACAATGAGCTGATAATTTTGTACTATACATAGTACCTCATTAAAACACCATACATCACAAAAGAACACCACATTATTTGTAAGTTTATAATAAGCGAATTCGATTTTCAGTCTTCCTTCTACCTGCTGTCTAAACATCATTTCAGGATCTATTGAAGCAGGGCCGGACTGGGACACAAATTCAGGCCGGGAAATCCCACACCCATCCAGGCCATCCTATGGACCCAAATAAAATATAGAATAACGGACAACCCTATTTTTTCCTAAATTACGTTTATTGGTCTAAATCCTTAGGCTGGGGCTGTGTAAAATAATTAAAGGCTGTAAATTAAATAAAAAATAATAATAATTAATGGTATCCTCACTTCCCTTTTCCTCTTCATTTACCCTAATATTTCTCACTTCCACCAGTATCATCAGCCTCATACAATAAGTAAAGTGCTAGTGTTATATATACAGTATATATATATATATATATATATATGTATGTATGTATAAAGTGTGTGTATTTTTCTTGTACCTGTCTCTTCTTCACCTGTCACAATTGTTCTGGCCTCATGTTAAAAACAGAACTGTCTCCACCTTGGTGTAAAACAACCACCTTATTGTAATTTGTTTGCCCAGAATCTACATTTATTTGAGAAAAAATTATATGTATGACAAAATGTTTTTGCTTTCGTCTTAAAATTACTTAAATTGTTACGGACTGCTCCGAGACACGAAGGTTTAGATCCAAGTGCAGCTTTATTTGAGGGCAATCCAGAGGCATAATCCAAGGTACAGGCAAGGGTCATACACAGATAGGCAGTCCAACCAACCAAACAAACAAACAAACAAACAAACAAACAAACAAACAAACAAACAAACAAACAAACAAACAAACAAACAAACAAACAAACAAACAGGGACCAGAGGCAAGAGAGTAATCCAGGGAACAGGGCGAGATATCCAAAACCAAGATAATGCTCAGAAATGCAGTGTAACACTAAAACAAGACTTCGCGGTGAGTGAATGAATGAACATGGTATAAATAGACAGACTAACAGGATGAGACAGGTGAATGCAATCAGTGAATGAGGTACAGGTGAATGTGATCAGTGATAAGTGATGATGAGTCCGGGCAGTGAGTTATGGGAAATGTAGTTTGTGAGTGAAACATGATAGTCTGGTGTGGAGTGCCCTCTGGAGGCTTTCAAGGGCACTCCAGCTGGTTATCGTTACATAAATAACCAATATTTAGCAATACTATATTTCATACAATATGTAAAAAAAATTATAATAATCTTATTTTGCTTCTACATGTCATCTCACTCCCTGGCTGAATGTGTGATCATTGCACCACAGCTAGTGCTAGGTTGACTGTCTCCACCTTCATTTGATTAAAAAAAAAAAAAAAAAAAAGGAAAGGAAAGGAAAGGAAAAAAGTTTTAAACTGTCTGCACTATCACTCCTGTCTCCCTGCTCCCAGTACCACATACATGTTAATATTTGTCTGCTAAATTACTAATGTAACTTTACATATTAATAATAATATTAATCTCCTTTAGCATACAGTATTTTGAGTGACGATAGTAATAGGGGCGCTATAGCTACCGCTTACATTTGCTAGCATTTCAATACTAAGTTAACGAAGAAAAAAGTACAGTATTTACAGATGAAACTGACCTGCACTTGAAGCCCTGAACAGGTCATTCATTTTGCAACATCTTGATGCTTGCTCTCTGAGTGCTTTCTTTTTCGTTGTACTTTCACTCTCAGCTCCACCTGGCTGTTTTCTCTCCATCGCCGGGTGATGCTCGCATTTTCTGTTTAACCGTTTGGCTGAGCAGGCTTTAAGTGGAATCGTAGCCTTGCCAGTCAAGACTAACAGATTCATGATTTTATTTTATTATAATAATTTTATTGAATGACGAATTCGAAAATGATCACTGGTAAAGGTAGTAGTATACAATAATAATAATAATAAAAATAATAAAATAAAAAAATTAAACGCTGGCTGGCAGCAGGCCAAATTAGTCGCCAGGCCACCGGGAATCCTCCCGGTGCTCCCGATGGCCAGTCCGGGCCTGTATTGAAGCAAGTTGTAACCTTTGTTCTTTCTTGTTTTCCAAATGGCAAGTTTAGCTGTTCCCGTCAAATAATTGAATAAACATATTTTCCTCCTCATTGAAAAACTATATTTCATTCCCCCAATAAACAACTTATCAGAAAAATCCTCATTAAGACTTCTAAACCAAGTCTTAAGCAAAAAAAAAAAAAAAAAGGTCTTGTAATCTGTTACACCTTAAAAACAAGTGTTCTAGATCCTCCTGCTCCCCACAAAATCTACATTCCCCAACTACTGCTGGATCCAGGTGTGCCACATGTCGGTCCGTAGCTATGGCCCCGTGAATAATCCGCCACTGTAGATCAGCAGTATATTTAATTATACATTCGGGAGAGAAACACCAAAGGGTTATGGTCAGTAAAAACAGTCACAGGTGAAGAAGAAGAACTCAAATAAACTTCAAAAAATTGCAAAGCATGAATGAGTGCAAGGGTTTCCTTTTCTATAGTCGAATAGTTCAATTGATGCTTATTGAACTTCCTAGAAAAATAACAGACCGGATGATCAAACCCCCTCTCATCCTCCTGTAAAAGTACAGCTCCCGAACCTGTACCACTGGCATCAATCTCTAACTTAAATGAACAAGCAAAGTCTGGGGAAACCAGAAGTGGTGCATTAGTCAGCAACATCTTAATGCCATCAAAAGCCTGCTGACAATTCTCAGTCCATTTCCATGTCCTCTTAGGACTCAACAAATCTGTAAGAGGTTGCACGACAACAGAAAAGTTACGACAAAAGTTGCGATAATATCCAGCCATCCCTAGAAATCTACGCAGTTCACGTCGCGGAGTAGGAACTGGATCATTTGCTGAATCCATGGAAATCGATTCCACACATTTATCTGCCGCCGAACGTCTACGACGTATCCACAACCATCTATGTCTCTATTGTGGTGCCTCTGGTCATATTCGTATCAACTGTCCTGTTCGTCCCCCACTACCTGCGGTGAGTGCGGTTGATCTTCCATTTCCCATTTCGCCTCAGAAGTACACATCAGTGTTGATTTCATATCTGCAACGATCTTTTTCAGCAAAAGCTCTGATCGATTCTGGTTCTACTGGAAACTTCATTTCTGCATCTACCCTTCAACGACTTCAGACTCACCGAAAATGTATAAATCAACCTCAAAGTGTACAATCCATCCTGGGAAAACCGCTTGGTCGTGGCAACGTTCGTCACTGCAGTCCAGTTCTCACCCTCACTATCGGTTGTCTTCATGTGGAAAAATGCTCTTTTCTGGTACTGGAGGGCTTTACGGCGGATGTCATCCTGGGATGCCCGTGGCTGGACCATCCCCGTGGCTGGGATGCCGTGGCTGGACCACCAACCATCTACGTCCCCTGCCGCTTCCAGTTTTTTCTTCGTGGGCAAGAAGGACAGAGGCTTGTGCCCCTGCATCGACTACCGCACTCTCAAGGTCTCCACTATCAAGTACCACTATCCTCTACCTCTGGTCCCAGCTGCCCTGGAGCAACTCCGCAATGTTCGTATATTTTCCAAGCTCGATCTCCGTAGCACCTACAATCTAATCCGAATCCGAGAGGGAGACAAATGGAAGACAGCTTTCATAACTCCTGCTGGGCACTACGAATACCGGGTCATGCCCTTCGGGCTTTCCAACTCTCCATCTGTGTTCCAGGGTTTAATGAACGAAATATTCCGTGACTATCTCCAGCGTTTCGTCATCATCTACATCAACGACATCCTCATCTACTCCACCAGTCTATCTGAACACATTCGTCATGTCAAGTTGGTCCTAGAGCTGTCACGATTATGAAATTTGGCTGACGATTAATTGTCCAATAAATAATTGCGATTATGACGATTAATTGTCTGTTTTAGGGCTTTGTTGATTAATTGTCATACAAATTGTTGTGATTATTTAATTGAATCCCTTGTAAGTTGTCACTTGCAATAACACATTAATACACTTAAAGCCTTTAAATATTAAAGTAATTTATTCAATGAAAAATATGTATCTTTCAGAAATGTGTACATTTAAAGAAACAATGTAAATGTATATGAAAGTATAAATAATAGATACAATCACCATAAAGTTACCATAACACAAAAAGGACTGTCAATATCTCATTCCAAACTAAAGTAAAATATAAATATATTTTACAAATTAAAAAAATTCTGTAAATAACAGAAACAATGAATCACAAATATAAACTATGACCAAAATGTGCCCAGATCGGCATTGTCGTTTTCGGCTTCGAAACTAAATCCATCTTTGTTGAATAACTGGGCTGCTCTAACTCAAAATGATGGAGAAATCTGAACGTAATGCGCGTATTTGACCCTTCGCAGGGAGCTTGATTGACAGGTGATCTGACCAATCATACTTCGCCATCCGCCATTTTGTCCGACAAAGCAGTCAGGAGAGTTAGATTAACATAGGAGGATTTGAACTTGAAAAACGGAGTGTACTGACGCCTTTCCGTGGTTAAAACAACATTCCTTCTTATGTTTGTTCATGTTTATTTGAGGCTATAATTTAACTAGAAGGAAGAGATGATCGGTTCACGAGCAGCTTTAACTGATGCTCTACAGCGATCTGTCACGGCACATTAAAGAGCAACAAAACGGTATTTATTGTTTAAATTTCTTTTAAAAAATGACCAAATTTGAAAGGTGAGACTTTGTTTAATATGTTTAATATCAAACGTAACCGAAAAGTAACCTGCTCTGTCCTGTCTGTCAGCATGTTGTCAGTCTCCTCTCCTCTCTGCTCCGCGATGTATTTTTCACTGCGTGAGAACATGGTGTGGCGTGAGAACGGCGTAGCTTGTCGGACATAGCGACAGTAACTAAGGGGGGCGGGTCTTTGCAAACGGTCAATTGCTCAGCGTAATGAGTTCAGAGGGAGACCGCTAGAAGTAGAGTGCTGGAGGTACTACGGGCCCCCTTGTGTCAATAAAGTGGGCAATAATAACGATCATCTGTAATGACCGCGATTATTTAATAATCGTGACAGGTCTAGTTGGTCCTTCATCGTCTTCGAGATCACCAGTTATACCTCAAGTTAGAAAAGTCTGAGTTTCATCGTGAATCTATCCATTTTCTGGGGTACATCATTCAACCGCAAGTAATCTCCATGGATCAGAAAAAGGTAGAGGCGGTAACCAACTGGCCACAACCCCAGAACATCAAGGAACTTAAACGTTTCCAGGGGTTAGCCAATTTCTATCGGAGATTCATCTGGGGCTTCAGCAAGATCTGCGCACCCATCACGTCTATGTTGAGAAAAGGGGCCAAGTCTCTGTCCTGGACCAGTGAAGCCACCAATGCCTTCGAGAATCTTAAAAATGCCTTCTGTTCAGCTCCCACTCTGTCATCCTAATCCAGATTTACTGTTTCTCGTAGAAGTCGATGCCTCCACCACTGGAGTGGGAGCTGTACTCTCCCAGCGGCAGGGGAACCCTTCCACACTCCACCCATACGCCTTTTTTTCCAAGAAACTGTCCCCGGCAGAGCAAAACTATGATGTCGGCAACAGTGAACTTTTGGCCATCAAACTGGCCCTGGAGGAATGGAGACATTGGCTGGAGGGCCTTAGGCCAACTAGGGTTCATTTTCAAAACGTAAATGTAAGAAACCTATCCAAGATGATTATGATGATGATATGATTATGATGGTATATTTCTCCGCCGGGATGATAGAATTGACGTCCCTTCATAACCCATTTTACCTGCTCTTCTCAGAAGGCCACGGGCTACCCCACGCCAGCTCACTTCTTCACCATGCAGGAGTATTTGAGCTGTCTGAAGTCTGAAAGCTTTAATTTTAGATCTGATGTCAATGAGTCATTGACCTCCCTCTGTCCTGGGCAGATAAAGTACTGGTGCTTTTAGCCAGTGATACCCGGGCCAAAAAAATCAACTAGTTTTTTTCTGAATGTCCATTATCAGTTCCTCTGGAGGTTCTAATATCATCATTTTATGCCATAAGGTAGCAGCAATAAGATTATTACAGACCAAAACTCTACCCCTATAGGATAACTGAAAGAGCAACCATTTCCATCGAGACAACCGAGCACATGTTTTCTCCACTAGTCCCTCCCAATTCTGTTACCCATATTCTTCAGATCCTAAAAACACCCCTAAATATTTCAAACCTTCTCTTCCCCATTGCAACTCTCCAGGAAGGATGGGACCAGTTGTCACGGTTCATGAATTCTCTGCCTTCTTCATGTCTCGTGATTGTGTGTGTATGGGAGTGTGTCTGTCAGTGTGGGTGTGTCTTCTGATTACCGCAATCATCAGTGCCAGCTGTTCTCACTTTCAACTTGTGTATATATTCTCAGTGACTGGTATCTTCTGTTGTCAGATCGTTGTGATTTGTCCTGTGTTGGTTCCTGTCCTGTTCCGTGGCGATCTTCACGGTCTTCGTTCCCTGGATGTTCTCTGTGCTTCACTATCGACTCAACTCATCACTTTCCCGGACTCTGGATTACCATTCACTGGATTACATAACCTGCCTGGTTGCCTATCGAGGTTCCTGCGCCACTCGCCAACTTCTGTGTTCTGTGTTTTGTGTCTTTCTGACCGTGAACTGTTTATTTGTCAAATAATTTTTTTTTACCTGCATTTGCTTCCACTCGTTCCCTGACACCATTATTGTCATGCCCACACCCACCATGCCACACTTTTGCCCCAATTAACTTTTGCAGAGGATGCTTTTTTCATAAGTTTCTAAACACTTTTCAACAACATTAACATCTTGATTACTTCTTATTAAGACTATACGATCATCTGCATTTGCAGACATTTTAATAAACTGGGAAGAATCTATTTCTCTGATTTGCAGTCCCATTTATTCTCTTCTTAATTTACAGAGTAATGGCTCAAAAGCAATGCTATAAAGCTGCCCTGAGATAGGGCAACCTTGTCTAATACCCCTCTGAACATTTATGGGGACACTGAGACCGCCACCTATTTTTATCAAGCAAGTTGCCTCAATATAAAGCAGTTTTATACATGAAATTAAATTATCTCCAAATCCGAAAGCCTTAAGAGTCTCAAAAAGAAAAATATGGTCAACTCTGTCAAAGGCCTTCTCTGGTCCATTGACAAAAACCCAACATCAACATTGTTGTAAAAAGCATAGTCATACAGATCCCGCATCAGATTTAAATTATCTGCAATAGATCTGCCCTTTACACAATATGATTGATCCGTATGAATAATTTCATGAAATACATCATTTAAACTTTTAACAAGACACTTAGAGAGAATTTTATATTCTGAACAAAAGATAGCTACAGGTCTCCAATTTTTTAGTAGCGTCAAATCTCCCTTCTTTGGAAGCAATGTTAAAATAGCATGCTGACAACTTCTTGTTAGACATCCTTCACTTATACATTTCTGAGCAACTTCAAAAAAAATCATGACCAATAATAGTCCAAAAACATTTATAAAATTCAGCAGGAAGTCCATCAATTCCTGGTGCCCGCCCTGATGAGAGATCCATTACTGCTGAGGTCAGTTAATGTCTGCATTGATCATTTAAGGAATCAGCAGAATATAATTCAGTATAAAAGTCCACTGCAAGCCTACGCATTCCTTCCGAGTCTGAAACAAGGTGTCCATCCTTAACTTTTAAAAACAACATCTTTTTTTCATGTTTAGTTTTCCGTTCTAAATTAAAAAATAAGGACGTAGGAGCACGTTTGTTAGAAAGCGATTTTTTTTCTTTTTTTTTTTTCTGTAGATATCTCAGGAAGATCTTGTAAAAGTTCATGTCTGCATTGATCATTTAAAGGTCTCATTGCATGGATTATTTTATTATTTTAGAATGTTTCCTGGGGTGCCCTTATAATGTTAGTATGTTTTTTAGATCAAAATGTGTTATAATTTAGAAATAAAAGGCATTTTTCCTAGCCTGATTTTAGCCTTTGATTTGAACGCTCTGTTTGAAGGGGCGTGTCTGCTGTGAGACTTCAGTGTAAACGCCCACTGCTGTGATTGGCTGCTGTGAGACTTCAGTGTAAACGCCCACTGCTGTGATTGGCTGCTGTGAGACTTAAGTGTAAGCCTGTTGATCACGTGAATGAAGATCTTATTGCAACGAAGTTTATGCACTCTCACTTATGATTTCACCAATGCAAACATGATGTACGTACAGTAAGAGCTTCGTTGTGCAGTCTAACAGTGTCATTGATTTCATAACGAGTTTTGGCAAGTGTCCAGATAAACTCGCGCTGTGTGATTGACAGCTTTGGCGACTGGAAAGGGATTGTTCTTTGATCGCTATCTGTATATTAATCAGAGTTTAAGTAAGATTATTTTAAGTAACATTTGATTCTTCCCCATCCCTATCTATTATGAAATCCAGTGCCGGCCCAAGCCTCCCACCACACAGAGTCACCTGTGCTTGACGATTATTGACACAATGTCACGCTATAATGTTACATTATAAATTAATACAATGAGGTTATGTATTAATACAAAATAAATACTTAATAAAAAATTGATACTTAAAAAAGTTTTAACTTTTTCTTTACTCTTTTACTAACTCTTGGAAACTTCTGAAAACAAACTGTCACAAAACATATAAAAAAAAATGTTTGCAAAATATCCTCCAACGTTTTGCAACACTTTGCAGTTTGAATGATGTCTTGTATGAACATGACGGAGTATGTTTTTATGTTTCCACTGTTCGATCGCGCCCGTCCAGCGTCTTACCAGGCCTACAGTTTTATTATTCAGCTCATTTAAGATACATTTAGGGATATGTATGTTTGCAAAGAGATGCTGTATTTTGGAAAGGGCAATCTCTCTTATGGCCTGTAGTTTCATTGCGACAGGGAGGGGGGATGAATCCACCATGTCCAGCCTTGTGCAGTATTCACTGCTAAGTTTGTGTATTTGCTCTTCCCATTCGCCCGCGATGTTGAACCGGTGTCCAAGGTAGCAGTAAGTTTCATGGCGCGCATACACTTTAATTTCATTGCCCATGATGGAAAAGGAGGGTGGCTTGTCTTTCTTGGCTTGATACCACCTGTTGCCTCCACTGCGTCTCTCATAAAACACAGCACACTTGGTGTTTTTCACCTCTAGTCCGGACCACCGCATGAATTTATCAGTGTGGGAGAGCATGGTTTTAATCACTTTCTCATCCCTGGATGACACCTGGACGTCGTCTGCATAGGCCTGGACAGGGTTTGGCGATCTGATGTGCGAGGGGGAGCAGAGGCACAGCCACTTGAGCCACTGGTTAAGGGCTAGAATACACACACACACACACACACACACACAACATATTCCAGCTTTGTAATCTTCCACTGTGATGTTTCCAAGCACATTTTTGTGCGTGTGAAGAGGATGATTTTTTTCCGTCGATATTGGAACGTGAGTGAAGTACAAAGCCTATGATAACGAATAGTTTACCATCCAAATCCATCGCGAATGTTGAAACATTTTGATTCTAATGAGAGAGATACGTGAGCCCAACGCCGCTTACTTTCATTTTCGCTTTAAATTATTTTGTTTTGGCTTGTTTATAGTTATTTCTTTATTCTTGTTCTGTTCTGAATATCATTACATTTAAAGGATAAATCATTGATAAAATAAAATTTTTGTGACATGGCTTAACATTACCGTGACTTTGCGCAAAAATTGTCTATGCACACGAGGTTATGCGCATGACTCAAAACACTGGCAGACACAGCAGCAGTTGTAAGCAGGTATATTGATCATGAAATCAGAATTTTCTTGTCTTGAATTATTAATCCTTTCATTCATTTATGTCACTTGTTTAAGTTAATTAATATGTTAAAAAAAAAAAAAAAAACTCGATTTGGGGCCCCCTGGTGGCGAGGGGGCCCCAAGCAGCCGCTTAGTTCGCTTATGCCTCGGGCCGGCCCTGATGAAATCTAAGGTGCAGTTCCAGTCTCCACCAAAAACAACAGAATATTATAGGCCTCTAAATTAGTAAAATGTGACAAAACTCCAAAATGCTACAGTAAAATGCTTCAATATGAGGTGTGCATACTGTATGGGACGTCCCCTATAAGAAATGGCCATTCGTTTTTTCTACTTATTAGAAATTAGGTCTTTATAGGCCTCTAAAGTAGTAAAATGTGACAAAACTCCAAAATGCTGCAGTAAAATGCTTCAATATGAGGTGTGCATACTGTATGGGACGTCCCCTATAAGAAATGGCCATTCGTTTTTTCTACTTATTAGAAATGAGGTCTTTATAGGCCTCTAAAGTAGTAAAATGTGACAAAACTCCAAAATGCTGCAGTAAAATGCTTCAATATGAGGTGTGCATACTGTATGGGACGTCCCCTATAAGAAATGGCCATTCGTTTTATCTACTGATTAGAAATGAGGTCTTTATAGGCCTCTAAAGTAGTAAAATGTGACAAAACTCCAAAATGATGCAGTAAAATGCTTTGATATGAGGTGTGCATACTGTATGGGACGTCCCCTATAAGAACTGACCATTAGTTTTTTCTACTTATTAGAAATGAGGTCTTTATAGGCCTCTGAAGTAGTAAAATGTGAAATATCTCCAAAATGCTGCAGTAAAATGCTTTGATATGAGGTGTGCATACTGTATGGGACGTCCCCTGCAAATCTGACCATTAGTTTTTTCTACTTATTAGAAATGAGGTGTTTATAGGCCTCTGAAGTAGTAAAATGTGACATATCTCCAAAATGCTACAGTAAAATGTTTTGATATGAGGCGTGCATACTGTATGGGACGTCCCCTATAAGAAATGGCCATTCGTTTTATCTACTGATTAGAAATGAGGTGTTTATAGGCCTCTGAAGTAGTAAAATGTGACAAAACTCCAAAATGCTGCAGTAAAATGCTTCAATATGAGGTGTGCATACTGTATGGGACGTCCCCTATAAGAAATGGCCATTCGTTTTATCTACTGATTAGAAATGAGGTCTTTATAGGCCTCTAAAGTAGTAAAATGTGACAAAACTCCAAAATGATGCAGTAAAATGCTTTGATATGAGGTGTGCATACTGTATGGGACGTCCCCTATAAGAACTGACCATTAGTTTTTTCTACTTATTAGAAATGAGGTCTTTATAGGCCTCTGAAGTAGTAAAATGTGAAATATCTCCAAAATGCTGCAGTAAAATGCTTTGATATGAGGTTTGCATACTGTATGGGACGTCCCCTGCAAATCTGACCATTAGTTTTTTCTACTTATTAGAAATGAGGTGTTTATAGGCCTCTGAAGTAGTAAAATGTGAAATATCTCCAAAATGCTGCAGTAAAATGCTTTGATATGAGGTGTGCATACTGTATGGGACGTCCCCTGCAAATCTGACCATTAGTTTTTTCTACTTATTAGAAATGAGGTCTTTATAGGCCTCTGAAGAAGTAAAATGTGACATAACTCCAAAATGCTGCAGTAAAATGTTTTGATATGAGGTGTGCATACTGTATGGGACGTCCCCTATAAGAACTGACCATTAGTTTTTTCTACTTATTAGAAATGAGGTCTTTATAGGCCTCTGAAGTAGTAAAATGTGCAACATGACATCATGACTTTGCGTAAACATACACGCCACTTTCAAGTCAAGTGGCGTGTTATCTATACGCATTTTGAGCTATCCGCGTGTATGTCCACGCCGTCATCTTCCGCGTGTATGTCTACGCCGTTAAATCTCCGAGTGAAACGAAGCAAAATGTATATCTACATCTGGGGAGCGATATTTTTTTACTAGGATGGTAGGGGAAGACTCATAAATGGTATTAACCCCAGTGACGGGTAGGTTTAGGGACGGGGTTGGGGTAAGTCATATATATTTATATAGAGAGTAGTGTAACGTTAAGTCAACGGCGTTGATAAACACGCTGAAAAGCGATTATGCGTGTTGATAGCACGCCAAAAATGGAAATACGAATTGGCGTGTCATACATACGCCATTTCATGAGATCAGTCTGAAATGTGACATATCTCCAAAATGCTGCAGTAAAAATTGTGCATACTAGGTGGGACATTGAATTCCAGAAACTTTTAATGTAGTAAAAAATATATATGAAAACAAAAACAAAAGATGTATTTAGAAAGAATGTATACTTTATTTTACTGCTTTTTTTGCAAATAATTATGTTGTAAATCTCTACATAAAAATTCTCTAGACGTGACCTATAAAAAAAAAAATAAAAAAACATTAGTCAAAGAAATACACAACTTGCAAAGACAACATTAGTGTAAATTATGTTATAATAAAGAAAAAAATGTAAAAGTGTAAAAATGTTATAATAAAGGATAACAGAGTAAAGTACAAAAACTCAAAATTTGGCATCTTATTATATATCTCTCACAGATAGATAGATAGATAGATAGATAAAGAAGAAAAAAGATAGATAGATAGATAGATAGATAGATAGATAGATAGATAGATAGATAGATAGATGAAAAAGATAGAAAAAATTAAGATAGATAGATAAAGAAGAAAAAGATAGAAAAAAAGAAGAAAGAAGAAAGAGAGAGAAAGAGAAAAAAAGAAAGGAGAGAGAGAGAGAGAGAGAGAGAGAGAGAGAGAGAGAGAGAGAGAGAGAGAGAGAGAGAGAGAGAGAAAGAAAGGAGAGAGAGAGAAAGAGAAAAAAGAAAGGAGAGAGAGAGAGAGAGAGAGAGAGAGAGAGAGAGAGAGAGAGAAAGAAAGGAGAGAGAGAGAGAAAGAGAAAAAAAGAAAGGAGAGAGAGAGAGAGAGAGAGAGAGACACATCTGGGCAACTCAAGCGCTCTGAAAGCGCATTCTCTCTGCTGTTACTGAAATTACCGTATTCACAGTAATAGGCGCACACGCTTTTTTTGGGGGGCGGCTGGCTTGACCAGTAGCACCTCAATGCAGAACACGAGATCCGGGGGGCGGAGTTGGATCCAGATAAAGGGGTGGAGATTGGTAGGTTTAGGGGTGGGTTTAGGGATTAAGGGGTGGAGATGGGTAGGTTTAGGGGTAGGTTTAGGGATCAGGGGGTGGAGATGGGTAGGTGTAGGTTTAGGTATATGTAAGGTGGGAGGAGTTGGATCTAGATCCGACTCCTCCCCGTGGATTTCATGTTCTGCAGTGAGGACCATCTCGGCTTGACCGTGTATTTTCAAACTGCGGCTGGCTTGACCGCAGTCGCAGACTGCCACTGTCCGCCATTTCAGCAGCATGGAGCAAAGCGCAACATCGTTTCCCGTGTCCCGTTATAAGTGGTGAGAATATGATAATAACAAATGTCAGCATATTACAAATTGTGTGCAGCTTACCAAGAGCTATTTAAAATGTGAGTAATGAAACACCGTGTCTAAAATTAGCTAGCTACATCGTTTGCTCTTCAAGCTAACTTTTGCTAGCTAGTTAATTGAGGTAACGTTATAGTTAACAGCCAACGTAGGTCAGAATCAGCTTTATTTGCCAGGTATGTGTAACGTTAAACATAGGAGGAATTTGACTCTGTACTGTACATTGTGCTTACTCATAACGTTACAGTAATACAAGTAATACAATGTAACATTAACTGTTGAAGTTAACATTGACTAAAAGTTTCAGAGAGACTGCAACTAACTTAAGTTACTGCCAAATGCGTCAGTACAGAAACTGGTACTACATTAACGTTAGAGTTATACACATGAAGCAAATAGTCAGTACCCTCATTGTTTTGCTGGTTGCAAACAACTAAATGAAAGTTGGATATTGAGGACAAATCATGTAAGTTAGCTCATGCCTGCTGTATACCGTAAAACTTCAAATAATCGCAGAGTCCCAAATAGACGCCTGTCTCTTACACGCCTGGTGTGGCGACAGGTTTGGATAAATAAAGGCCGGTCTCAAATAGAGGCCTGGTCTGTTTTTAGTTTCGGGTTGTATTTAATCTTTTAAATCCTGTTAGATCGTCTGTTTAAGCCAGTTATATGGTGCAGATTGCCATTTTTTTATTAATCCCATTTTGTTTCAAATTTGCGCGTTAGACGCATATTTTATCGTCATGACGGCTGCTTGTTTGTATTACCGGTATGCTGGCAATAATCTAAGACACGGTAAAATAGTAGGCTCATTCTTACATTAACTGAACTGTTAAACACATTCAAATTATAAATAAAATGTAATATAATGTGGTAACCTCTTACTGTCATGCTTTCCATCTATCAGCCTCTGCTATTTGGATCGTTATCTCTAGGCCGACACTCAATGAACAACATCTCAACGCAATCTCCGCAAGGGCGATAGATCGAAGAGCGCGTTTGAGTGAAGACTGCGCGAGCCACAAGAGAACACCTGTATCCATGACACTGCTCAGCTTGATTTAAAAAACAACAGATTTAAGCGCTAGATCTCTTATTTAATTGTGAACTAAATGAATGCTCTGCTAGTTATCTGGTGATGTTTTATTTATTTGTATTACGTACATCCGTTCTATGACATTAGTATATTTTTTACTAACCGTATATTTACATATTGCGTCATTGTACCCAGCACTTCTGAAAATGCACTTCCGATTGCGTCTCTGTCCCCAGCACATTTCAAACCAAACTAACGCCCATGATCTCAACACTAAATTAAAGGCCTGTCTCATATAGGCACCGGCCTGTCTCAAATACAAGCCGGTGCAGCTCGGCGATTTGGGAAAATAAAATCCCGGGCTATTATTTGAAGTTTTACGGTATGTGTTGTTGCCCTGCTTTCAACTTATTTTTCTTTTTTCTCAACAGTTGTGTGGATTGTGATTCATCTTCACTGGTTGCAACATTTACCTGCAGATTTAGAACAGGTTTGTTGAAATACACTTGCAAAACCTATAGCCTTTTTTTAATATTCAAATTAGGGGTGTGACAAGACACATAGCTCTCTAGATGAGACGAAATATTGGATTTCCACACAAAGTAATGTAATGTACCTCTAATGCAGTTTAGATGCGTCACATTGAAAACTACCATTCTGCAATATGGCCGGTCCTTTCGTATGTCGATCCTGTGGCCTCTCTTTGAAAACTGTCAAAGGTTATGTTGATCATCAATTACTACACAGACATGAAGCAAATAATCAGTACCCTTGTTGTTTTGCTGGGTGCAAATGTCAGTTTCTAAAGTTCAGTGCTTTTAAAGCACATATTTACCGTTACCACAGGACAACCTCTGCCTCACAGAGACATGACATGGGAGGTTCATTCAAATGTGAGACCTCAAGTTGTCAGAAACAATGTACCAATCTCAATGATCTCCTTGCACATCTGAGATCACACCTGTTAAAAAATGAGACTATAAAATGTCCACAGGGATTAAAGTTCTCCGTCGCTACGACGGATTTCCGTTAATTGCAGCAAGTCTATGACGGATTTCCGTCAATTGCAGGGTTCCAGTCTGTCCTTAATGTCTTAAATTCACTTTTCATAAATTTAAGGCCGTAAATAGGCTTTCATTTCTCAAATAGTGTAATAAATGTCTTAATTTTAGTTTGAATAGGTCTTAAATTAAGGAAAGACGAGGTGTATTCACCCTTCTGAGGGGGATGTGATCAAAGCCTGGAGTGGAGCAAAAGCACGTTCCTCTCTCCACTCTAAGCATTCTGTAATCGCTTCGCTCATGGTCCACTCCGGGTTTTCAATTTCAGTTACCGTGGACACACTTATAATGCAGGTAGGGATGGGCGATATATCGATATATTTTTGAAATGCGATATGGAATTAGACCATATCGCATATATCGATATAGTTCAAATTTACGCTGTGATCCTTGCTCCCCGCGCCCCTCTTCTCCGCTCCTCCTTTTCCACTCTGCGTGCGTGTTTAGAGCATGTTATGTTGTGAGAGGCGAATAATGACTACTTCAGAAAACCCAGCACAATAGGAACTACCAGGCAGTGACATAAGTGTACGCTGAAATAAAGTTTTTCACCTCAGAAAGACGGACTTTCTTGTTCTGTTAGCCGTTATCCTGTTCTCGTAGCGCACACTCTTCAATTGCACGCGCAAATGCGGCGGCGCGCGCTGTATATCGCCTGTCACTGTATATAAAGTGCAAAAGAAACTACGAGCATGCAACGCCGTTACGTTGTAAATCACACGAAATAAAAGTAATGCAGGTATGATTTTCATTCTATTCACCAGGAGCAGTTTCCATGTTTCATTAACAGTTATTGTTAATATTGTGTATTCACCATGGTAACTGTCGTTTCCATATTAACCCCAAAATGCCACTATTTTTCTTTGTGTTATTTTTTATATTTTTAAATGACTGTAGTGGCTCATACCAACATTGTATTAACAAAAACTAGTTTGGAACTGCTATTTAATAGCTTTAGCATAATGTTTATTTATTAGTAGGCTACTAGTCTTTACTATTAGTCATATTCTTACAATTTATGTTAAATAAAGGGGAAAAGTACTTGTGTGTGTTAACAAATTTTGTGTAAACGTGTTATAATTTGCCTACATAATATATACGTGTATATGAATGTATATGTATGTATGTATGTATATATATATATATATATATATATATATATAGGCAAATTAGAACATGTTTAAACAAAATTTGTTTATATATATATATATATTCAATGTAAACTTTGATAATCATATTTAATAAATCGCAATTACAATTCGAAGGGAATAATCGGCAATTATGATTTTTGTAATAATCGTGCAGCCCTAACTTAGGTGAAGAAACCTGTTTATTATTTATTAATTTGATTTTGCAACTGTTCACTGATACGCCTACTGGCAATATTAAAGCGGTTTAAAACGTATCCCCTTAAAACGCTATTGGTCTCGACTATTTAAAAAGGTATATGACTTGGCCTAAAAAAAATTTCAGTCAGAAGAATTTTTTTCACTTTAATCCCTGTGTCCATTTGCAAACTGTGGGAAAACTTTTAAAGTGAGATCATCATTCACTGCCCATGTGTCAAGAGTTCATAAGCGTGAAACAGAATTGTATGCAACACCTACATATTCTGCACAGTCAGAGTCTATTGAGGATTCTGCTGAGGTTGAAAGTGATATAGATGTAGGTCATGGCGCAAGTGGATTTGACAATATGCCAGATGACAGTGAAATGAGAGCCCTGTATCTAAAAAATCTATGCATGTTTTACATGCAACTGCAGGCTAAGTACCTTATTCCATCATCAACTATACAGGTTATTGTTGATGAAATAAACAGTTTGAATGACATTTGTCATCAGTACACTAAGAAGGAATTCAAGCAGGTACTGTCAGCTAAAATAAACCTGTCTGACACTGATATTGAAAGTGTTTTGAGTTGTTTGGGAGGAGCAGATTTGCATTCTTCGTGCAGCTCTCATCTTTCCACTGAGTACAAAAGAAAACACTACTTCGAAATCACTTTTCGTATGTGCACCCACAGGCTATTTATCTGGGGAAAAATGAGAATAGTAGGGACTGCTACGCACAGTATATCCCCCTTCAAGATACTTTAAAAGCCATGTTAAAAGACCCTGTTGTGTGGCAAGAGTGTGCAAAGTCACAAAATAATGGTACCTCTACTAATGTGTTCACTGATGTTTGTGATGGATCAGTATTCAAGTCCAATGACTTATTTATGGAGCAAGGTATAAGCTTAAAGCTGAGCTTGTACCAGGATGCATTTGAGGTAGTAAACCCTCTTGGATCATCAAAGAGAAAGCACAAAATAGTAGGTGTTTACTTTACACTTGCGAACTTTGAGCCGTTCTATCGTTCTTGTGTGGAGAACTTGCAGCTTTTGCTTCTGTGCCCTGAGAGAGACTTTAAGTACTTTGCACATGACAAGGTGTTTGCCAGGATGCTGTCAGATATAAGAGAACTTGAGAGAAATGGACTAATCACTTCAACTGGCCAGGTGGTGCGAGCAACAGTCCTATGTATTGCTGGGGACAATTTGGGCTCCCACTACATTGGTGGCTTTACTGAAAATTTCAGTACTGCCAGTCACTGCTGCAGGTACTGCATTGTGCCTACAAAAGAAATGGACAGTGTGACAGACCGGTTTCCTGTAAGAACAGTTGAAACCTACAAGGAGGCAGTGCAAAAACTGAAGGAAACTGAGGCAGCAAATATCATGGGACTCAAGTTTGACTCTGTTTTCAACTCTCTTGATTATTCAACCAAACCTATACAGGCCTTCTACAGAGCATTTGTGTTTCTTTCAGTGTGGCTGCCTCTAACACTTTAAAGAAAATTTAAAGAAATGATTTGTGCACCGTTAGGTACAACACTGATGCAGTATCAAGACACATTTTATGTTTTTGTTGATTGTATTGATCACTCTTCCATTGCCATTTAAAGACAATGGTTGCTATGTTACAGGTAGCCTTGTTGGTAGGTCCAACAGTGTTTCCCATTAATTAATGAGACCATGGCGGCCCGCCATAGTCTAATTTGCTCCACCAAAGTCTCAAAATGAACCGAAAATATTTTTACACATCTCATAACAACATTTCAGACCTCTAACGTTGTGTTTTGTGGGCGCTGCTGTAAGCTCGCACGCTCACACACTTTGGCAAAGACAAGTGTTGCAGTATGAGAGTCCTACATGAAGAGAAGCTGTGAAGTCTTCATGTTACGCGATACGAGAACCACATACAACCTTATTTATCAAATTGCATCGGACTTGATGAATTTAGCGCGTGGAGGATACATATGTGACAACCTCAGGCTTACAAAATAAGCTGTCTATACAGTATGGAAATAAGATTAATTGGATGATATCATATTCACAAAAGTAAACAAAAACAACAACGATAAAATGTTAGGAAAATTACTTATTCTATTTTCTATTCTTTGATTTAGGGTTGCTGGAAAAACATTAAATAAGCTACATTTGTTGAATTTTGTTGCTGTTTCATCACCATTTATAGCTCACTGATTCTTGAGAGTCGGGACAAGACATGTCCCACATAGAAAAGTCTAATTTATAGCAAAAATTAAGAAATTCATCATGATTGACATACTTACAAAGTTAAATCTAAAGGAATTATATATACCTATCTGATTTTTAGAATAACCCTTTTTATCTTTTTGGGGAAAATTTGTTTAAATGTATGGTCTGTGGTTAGAAGGTCCATGTTATTGCACTTGTCCTCAGCAAGAGGTCACAATATTAACCATCCCAAAAAACTTTTAAAAATCTCTACAATTATGAAAACATATATATCAAATAAAAAATAAGGGGTATAAATATAAAAAACAATGCATGGAGTGAACATCAAACAATATTTTCTATAAAAATCTGCCTATTAAAGTTGTGTCCTCAGTTTCTGTCAACTCCGTCATATTTTTTCATAAAGCTCTTTAAATCAGGAAATAGCATGGTCAGCTATATCCC
The DNA here is from genome assembly GCF_965113295.1 of Leuciscus leuciscus. Classification (NCBI taxonomy): domain Eukaryota; kingdom Metazoa; phylum Chordata; class Actinopteri; order Cypriniformes; family Leuciscidae; genus Leuciscus; species Leuciscus leuciscus. Next base: position 61,918,812 of record NC_138727.1, read on the forward strand.
TGAGGACCCCTTTTCATCTCCCTGCCTGTGGTGAATGCAGCACTACCACACATGCTCTGGTACATTTTACATTTTTTTATATTTTAGACAAACAATGTCAATATTCCTATGGTCACAGCTGCACCATGTCAATACCATCTTTCTGTTAAGATACTTTTTTTTAAACCATAGTGGATTGAATTTAAGCATTTTAGTGAGGTTATTGGGACATCTAGCAACTGAGAATAAACTACCTAGCTGCAGTGTACAATACATGTTCTGGCAGGAAAATACATGCCCTTACGTCAACTCCGTCAGACGTCAACTCCATCAGGTTCTATGTCTGACGGAGTTGACCTGTAAGCTGACGGAGTTGACAAATCCACCAATAACCTCTTAATGTGCGAATATAATATTATTTGTGAATATAGTGAAGGGTTAAACTGTTATTTCAGGGTTTTATTTACACATAAATGCACATACATAGCATGCATTACATTATTTAACCATACGTATCTGACTTGTAGATAATGGGCAGGCAGTGGTCTGCTTATTATTGTGTAACGTGTAACTTTGCCAGCACTTTAATATATATATATTTATATATGTAGAGACAGAGATAGATAAATGAGAAGCCAGTGTAGGGCTGGGCGATATGGCCAAAAAAAATGATCACGATCTTTTTTTTATATCAGTCGATATCGATAATTATCACAATAAATGTCTTTCAAATTTAAAGGCAGATTTTTGCTCTTAAGTGAAAGTTGTAGAAAACAGAGCGTTAATTGTGGTTTAAAACTACTCTTTATTGTCAGAACATATCATGACAAACAGGTGAACACTTCACAAATCTGAGGTAAAACATTCAAACATTTTCCGTCAACACCGTCAGTTTTTCCGTCAACACCGTCAGTTTTTCCGTCAACACCGTCAGTTTTTCCGTCAACACTGTCAGTTTTTCCGTCAACACCGTCAGTTTTTCCGTCAACACCGTCAGTTTTTCCGTCAACACTGTCAGTTTTTCCGTCAACACCGTCAGTTTTTCCGTCAACACCGTCAGTTTTTCCGTCAACACTGTCAGTTTTTCCGTCAACACCGTCAGTTTTTCCGTCAACACCGTCAGTTTTTCCGTCAACACTGTCAGTTTTTCCGTCAACACCGTCAGTTTTTCCGTCAACACTGTCAGTTTTTCCGTCAACACCGTCAGTTTTTCCGTCAACACCGTCAGTTTTTCCGTCAACACTGTCAGTTTTTCCGTCAACACCGTCAGTTTTTCGTCAACACCGTCAGATCTTCGTCAACAGCGTTGGATGTTTGTATGTTTTTGGGGAAAAAAAATATTCTTCCTTCAGTTTATGTTGTTTTTTGTAATAAAGGACCATCTGATCTACATCCTCTTATGTTTTATTTATTTAAGGAATTTGTTTTTACAATATTGAAATTAAAATCAATGTTTGAAAATGCAAATATTTAGAAATCTGAGTTTTCAGAAATCACAACTTAAGTTTATATATTGTATTTTTTTTACATATCAGAGTAACTAAACACTATTACAATATACTTCACTATTATACTATTATACTTCACTATTACACAATACTCCTAGATCGACTACAAAATTATACTGGTGTTCAAGGACAAGCACTAAGCTGGTTCAAATCATACCTATCTGACCGCTACCATTTTGTCTATTTAAATGGAGAAAAATCGATCATAACTCCAGTAAACTATGGTGTGCCGCAGGGATCTGTATTAGGCCCTCTGTTATTTTCAATATATATGATGCCACTTGGAAATATTATAAGGAAACATGGAATTAGTTTCCATTGTTATGCTGATGACACTCAAATATATATTTCATCACGGCCGGATGAAAACGCTACATTTTCCAAATTGACAGAGTGTGTTAAAGATATAAAAGATTGGATGACGCGTAATTTTCTTTTATTAAATCCAGACAAGACAGAGGTAATACTTATCGGTTCAAAAAACCGCCCACAAAACCTCGCACAATACAACTTTAACATCATAGGATGTCCTGTTACTTTATCCTCTACAGTAAAAGACCTGGGTGTTATACTCGATTGCAACCTGTCTTTTGAAAATCATATTTCTTATGTTACAAAAACAGCCTTTTTCCACCTTAGAAACATTGCTAAGCTACGTAATATGCTATCAGTTTCTGATGCAGAAAAGTTAGTTCATGCATTCATGACCTCGAGACTGGATTACTGTAATGCTTTATTAGCTGGTTGTCCTGCATCCTCAATAAACAAGCTACAGTTAGTCCAAAATGCCGCCGCTAGAGTTCTTACGAGATCAAGAAAATATGATCATATAACACCGATTTTATCATCACTGCATTGGTTACCTATAAAGTTCCGTATTAATTACAAGGTATTGCTACTGACTTATAAAGCCCTAAACGGCTTAGCTCCAGTCTATTTAACGGATCTTCTATCGCCCTATAATCCATCGCGCTCTTTGAGATCACTAAATTCAAGGCTTTTGGTCATACCTAGGATATCCAGAACCACCAAAGGAGGGAGAGCATTTTCACATTTGGCTCCAAAACTCTGGAATAGTCTTCCTGATACTGTTCGTTGCTCAGACTCGCTCTCCCAGTTTAAAACTAGATTAAAGTCGCATCTCTTCAGCCAGGCATTCATATAATCCTACAGTTCAAACTACAATCCGGCCTCTATCCAATGCCAGAGGAGAACTGGCCCCCGACTGAGCCTGGGTTCTCCCAAGGTTTTTTTTCTCCATTAAGGCACCTGATGGAGTTTTAGGACACCATTAGGTCACTTGATGGAGTTTTTCGGTTCCTTGCCACTGTTGCCTTTGGCTTGCTCAGTTGGGGATATTTTGGGGATATTTAATTTAATTTTATCAATCAATAAATTCCTCTTGAAACAAACTTTGTTGTATTATTTTAATTTAATACTGTGAAGCTGCTTTGATGCAATCTGTATTGTGAAAAGCGCTATACAAATAAACTTGACTTGACTTGACTTGACTTCAGAACTTTAGATTCTTGTTGGATTTGAAGAATTAAAATTGTATACTTTTTAGTGTGTCTGACGGAGTTGAAACAAATCCAGTTCTGAAGGGAAACATGTTTATTTGTTAAAAATGTGTTTTTATTTAGAACCTGTTCCTTTACATGGTTAAATAGCAAAGACCTTTCTCTGCAGAAACATATAACTCTAATTGATATAGTGTGTATTTAAAAAAAAAGTTTTTTAAAACGTGTTTTGTCCTGACTCTCAAGAATCAGTGAGCTATACAATGGGTTTATGATCAAAAAGTTTACTAGAGCACAACGTTGTTTAAAAGAGTGCATCGTTATTAATAGATAGCCTCTTAATGCACCAAATTAATGCATTTAACTTTAAATGTACACAATTTTCTTCAGAGTTCCACCCACCATAGTCTCTTAAAATCATGTGGGAAACACTGGGTCCACACATGGCTTTCCCGAGTTCACCTGAAACTGTCAAACCGCAATAAGTCTGTTTGTCTCTGCCATTGTTTTAGGGCTGGGCAGTATATCTGTATAATGAGGTATACGGATATCATTTCAAAAGAGATATAAAATTAGACAATACCGTTTATAACGATATAGTTTGATGCTGACTTAATGAATATGTTTCCGTAAAGTCCAAGCGTTTGCTCGTGTCTCTCCCTCACGGCGCAGCGAAACAAAAACAGTCCCTCTGCGTCTGCACGCAGCCGTCTACTCACAAAGTCTCAACAATCTCTGTCTGTAGGAGACACAGAGTGAGAGTGGAAAAGTCCAGAAGACAAACCTACTACTGATGGAGAAAGTTACCGGAGCAGACAAACAGGGAGAGAGAGGCATTAGTTTCTGTTACAGTACCGGGATATGACTTTTTGGTCCATCTCCCAGTCCTACGTTGTTTGTTCACATAGCTAAAGTTAGTGGACCCCTGCCAGACCAGCATAATGGCAGTTAAACGTTTTAAACGTTTAAGTGGTAAACTTAATTTAAGCTCTTTTTGTGTGTGTGTGTGTGTGTGTGTGTGTGTGTGTGTGTGTGTGTGTGTGTGTGTCCTTCACAGGGGAGAGCCCACTGACTGCATCGAACTTGATGGTAGCAGTGGACCAGGTGGTGGTTAATGACAGTGTCAGGACATTCGCAGAGGCACTTGTTGACACGTTCATGACGTACTATGTCCTCAACATAGACTACCCTGTAGAGCTTGGGGCAACAATGGAGTTTCTCCAAAGGTAATTGTACATTTTGTTTATCTTTTTTTTCTAGAGGGTTACATTTGGAGCTCCCACAATAAATGATGTTTTATAAACAAAGTTCGGGAGGAGCACGTTCAAATAATCAATCCAATCTACTCGTCATCAAACAATTATGTCTACCCTAATCAGCATGACAAGAAGTATATATATCCACACTGTCAACTCACCTAATATTCCTTGACAGTTTTCCAGCATCCCTCCACCACCCCGACTCCTCACTCTTGGCTTAATCTTTACAGCCAGGAATACGGGGGGAGTACTCTGGGTTCGGGCCGAATACCGAGCCCGGAGCCCTCTCCTCGGACAGCACGCCAAATACGCATTTATTCTATCTAACTTATTTGTAAGTGTGAACTAGTGAATAAACAATAAAGTGTAGTAACGGTGTAGGCTTTGTAGCAATCCAGTGCGTGGTACATAACAGTAGGGTCTTGAGAGTTTCTGTTTTACTTGCAATAGGAAACCACAACTTGTGTAATTTATTTAATAAACAATTCCACACTATACAAAGAAACACACAGAAAAAGTATTTAATTTTAATGTAAGCCATTGTTTTGTACAATCTTGTAAGTGCATCTGTTAGTGTAAGTCATTTGGTACCAAATCGGTCTCGATTAGGGATGTCAATTTTCAAAAAAAATCCCATGATCGATCGTCGTTTAAATTAACGATCAATTAATCGATTAATCGTTAGCCTTAATACTGCAATATGCGTCTGCTGCAGTGGCACATGGCCAACAGCATGAGCTGCTCAATGCTGTGTTCCTCACCAAATGAATGAGAAGGGTTTTAATCTAAATAAAGGGCTAGTAGGATTGTAAAATGTTTTGGTGTTATTGATCATTTAATTAAATAACTTAGAAAATATAACGACTAATACATCAACGTGTCACCAACGTCGTCTCAGATGCGTGCTTGTCATAATGTATACACTCTTCCTGGAACAACGCGCTGAAAACGCGATCATTTAATCATATTTAAACTATTATAAAATACTGTTCTCATGTTATGTGACAGTTCCAATCATAGTTATTATTAGCCGTGCATTGCTGCTTGAGGTGCTCGCTGAATGAACACCGGTAAACTGGAGCTCTCTAGCGCGTTATTTAACTCAAGAAACGCATCCAATATGAGATTAATCAGATATATACAAATAGATACATAATATTACAAATTAAATCTGCACAAAATGATGCGAATGCACAAGTGAACTTGAACTAAGATACACGCCATTCATTCAGAATGACTCATGTTGTGGACTTCCAACGCTATGAAACACGGCAACGAGACCCAAATAATTCACAATGTTTTATTACACTATTGTTCTCTTTATAATGTTATGTAATATGATATGACAGTCCCAATCATTATTAGTCGTGCATTGCCGTTTTAGCTGCACTCGCTGAAGATGATCACCGCACGCTTTACTACAGCGTTTATTCTTGACCAAATGCATCCTATATAAGATTAATCAGATATAGATAGGCCTACACAAAATAAACACAATATTAAAACTTACATTTGCACAAAACAAAAGGCTGCTAAATTGCGAAATCTGGTTATTTTTGTGTGCGCTGCAAATTATCTTTTTTTAGCGCACTTTAGGGAAAATCAATAAAACGGGTGTTTTTTTTTATTCAGAAAGGCTTTAAGCCTATACTACTCTGAGGTAATATTTATTTTACACAATAGTAGGTCTATTCATTTAAATCCGTTTCATCCTTCTGCCATGTGAGTCGCCGTTTTTCTTTTTTCCTCTTTATGTGCGTACGCATGGTTCAGAGTTTACTTACAGGACCGCACATTCTCCCGTCAAGGTTTTTTATTTAAATTTTTTTTTTTTATATATATATTTTTTTTATATACAGAGCTGTTAATGGCGCAGTGGATAAGACACATGCCTTTGGTGTGAGAGACCCGGGTTCGAATCCACTGTGAGACACCAATGTGTCCCTGAGCAAGACACTTAAAGGTGAACTAAGTAACTTTTTTACCTTAACCGAACAGCTTTGGAGTCATTGTAATGGTTATATTACTGATTTAGGGTTGAATGGTGGTCGTCTCGCACCCCCCTGGTGCCTGTGAGCCGCAAAACCACCCTTGCAACTTTGGGCCGCCGGCCTCAGTATTAGGAAGTCTCGTGTGATATCAGGTCTCGCGAGATAACGAATTGCTTTACGGCACTGCACGCGTACACGCCCCCATCCATCCAGTACCGGCTAGCTATAAGAAAAAGGTAACGCTAGATATTGAGTTCTTCAAGTTTTCGTAATGGCTGAGCACGTAAAAAAGAAGAAGAAAGCTCGGAAATCTTTGTCAGAGGAGCAAAGAAAGAGGAAACGGGAGACTGACAGAGCGAGAAGTCAGACTAGAGTTAATATTGGACCGGCTTTTTCAGAATGGAGAGAACTGAAAGAAACCGAAGCCTGCAAAACCGATGCTGACCTGGCCTTCTTGCTGTTGCACTTGTAAGTATCTTTAGAATAAACTGTGTGTAATGTTTGTATTTCTTGTAATTGTGACCTCAGGATGTTTGCTATTGTCTGTTTAGGTTTTTATTATGGTCGCTGTCTGTTACGGGCTTACTAGTACGCTAGATACTGTAACTTAGATGTTAGCATTTTCATTAGTAAACAAACGTGTTTGTTTTCTGTAGTGTTTTTTGTCCGTTCCTCTATCCGGTGTTATTTGTGTTACTGAGATCGCCTATAAATCGATATGAAATTCTTCAAATTATGCTTTAGTTTAGCTTGTCGTCTGCCTCAGAATTAGTAACGTTATATGTTACCGTGCTGACTTGACATATAATAAACCGACACGAGAGCTGCTAGCTAATAATGCAACTTTGTATATTGATTTACCCACATATAAACAAATAGAAATGTTAGTAAACGCGATATTTCATTGCAACTTCACACATGCAACTCCATCTGTGCTAGTTTGACCTTGTGTATAAATGTTAAAAGATGGATACTTTTTTTTTTATTTTTAGCTACAAGCGTTGGCAAGTGTCATCAACTCCGAGTAAGGGGCACCCCAGACCACCACTACCACCGGTCTCAAGCTTCACGGAGGAATCTGACCGTGATCAGTATGTTCCTATCTAATAGCATTACTAAAACTAGCTTTCATGGCTTTGCACATGCATAACTATAAATTACCATATTTTCAAACAGTGATGTAGCCATTCCTGAGCTTGGTGTTCGTCCACTAATTGGAGAGGGAGAAGTTGGTGCTTTGGAGTCAAGGTGAGTGTCTTTCATTGGGTCATGTTTATTTTTTTTACCTATATTTCTATATAATTGGTGTTTGTTCACATATATTTATTTGTTGATTGTAGCATGCACTCCATGGACATTACTGAAGAAAATTGTGACTCTCCAGATGAGGGGGGTGGTGATTATTTGAGGAGAACCTTGTAAGTATTTCACAGCAATGTTTCATATACTCACACTGATCTGTCCCTCCAATCTAAGATGTATGTTGTTTATCACACACAGCATAGAGATGGATGATTTTTATGGGGACCCTAATAATTTGATCTTGGAAGACGGGGACAGCTCGGACGATGATTTTTTCCCTTCTCTTCATCTACGGTATTTTACTTGCTGTAATTTTTGTGTAGAAATACGTCTGCCTCATTCATTCCTTCAAACACCTTACATATGAAACTGAATGATGAAAAATATTTGAACAAGTCAATTTTAGATTTGTTCATATATTGAAGTACTATATCATCAATGTACTCATAGTTTGTCTCTTTACACAGGACTGTTAGCGGAAAAACACATGATTTGACAGAAATATCTATGGATGAGGCTGTGCTTGATTTTGAAATGCCGGATCCTCCAGATGAGGACATAGAGAAATTATCTGAGCAGCATAAAGTTGTTTCTGAGGACGACCTTGTTGGAAAACAAGCCAACATCACATATAATGACAACCTCCATGCACTGGCCATGTACTTGAGACTTCCAACAGAAAAGTGCAACCACAGAGACAAGTTGTCTGGACCATGCCCTGGTGCTCAGCCATTCCGGGTGACACTGAAACCACGGGGTACCGGAGTCGTCATGGAATGGGTAAGATTATTGTGTGAGCGACTAACCTCCTCAATGCTTGTCGGCCCAATCCTCATATCCCATTTGAAAACTGTATGGGGGAGGTGGTCACTTGGGGTCAGCTGATGTTTATCATTTCAGTTGTGTGAATTAACATACCTATGGCATAGAAGTTGGGGTAAAAAAGCTTAAAAAAAGTTGGTTGTATTGTAGCATAACTGTCTTTTATTAAAAATTTGAATGTCTTTTCATTAGATATGCTCATTCGGACACATGGTGTGGCGTTGGAATTCCCAGCCAACACTAAAATTCGGTATGCAGTCTGGTGATTTCATGTTGTCTATGAACGTTCTCCTGTCTGGAAATAACTACCGAAAAGTGGCCATGCTTTTTAAATTCATGAACATGGGGATGGTTGCTGAGAGCACATACTTCAGAATTCAAGACTCCTACTGTATTGAGCCAGTTCAGGAGTACTGGGAAGCAACTAGGGCTGAAGTCATAGATTGTCTACGTCTAAAGGACCATGTTGTTGTCTTGGGTGAGTTTACTTTCAATATAACCTCAATTACATTGACATGTTTGTGATTATCTATAAATTAACAATTAAATCTCGAAATTATAAATTAATGTCTGTTTGCTCTATTCACTAGGTGATGGCAGAATGGACTCTCCTGGTAGGTTTTGTAGTATAAATTGTTTTAGTAGTAGGATTAACAATGTTCACATGCTGACAGATTTATTTATTATGCAGGTCACTGTGCACAGTACTGTACGTATACGACCATTGAACAGGATTCCAGAGACATTGTGCACATTGTCTCTGTTGACAAACGTGAGACCCACCGGAATTCTGTAATCATGGAGAAAGAGTGTTTTGTAAGGACTATGGATGCACTGCTTACAGAAATAAAAATAAAAGAAGTGGTCACAGATGCCCACTCACAGATCACTGCCTTGCTGAGTAAGAACTTAGTATGACTTATTACTATTATATGCAGAACAGATTTGCATCATACATAAGTTGTAAACTGTTATTGTTTTTTTTTTTTTTTTACAGATCCAGAGCGTGGGAAATACAAGGCTTGGGGTATCCACCATTCACTGGATATTTGGCATGCTGCTAAAAGTTTAAGCAAGAAACTTCGACGGGTAAGCTTATATCCCCCACCAAAAATGTATACTGTGATTAACCTTCAACATGTTGGTTTGTCCTAGTCATGGTATAGACATAACATGATATAACACATATGTTTTAAAGTTAAATAATTTACATTGTTATTTTAATCAGGCTGGATCAATAAAGAACCAAACAGGAATTCTGGTGTGGATTAAAGACATTGTAAATCACTTCTGGTATTGCAGCAAACAAGCCGCAAACGAAGAGCATTTCAAGGTATGTTATTTGAATTTATTTTGTCATATTGACTCATATAGTTTGTGCCTGCATAATTTGTATTCCTTTTGTACAGATGATGTGGGTTGGTGTGCTACACCATGTAAGCAAAGAGCATTCGTGGGCAAGTGGCTTTGAAGAGGGTAGTGAGAATAAGCCCTGGATCATTGCAGGTAATATCAAACAGACAAAGAATATTTAGGATATAGTGCCCTGTAAGGATACAGTCATTTTACTCCTAATGATGTGGTGTGAATACAGGTTCTGCGGCTCACAAGGCACTAACCGCCATTGTGCTGGAGAAAAGGTGGTTGACACAGGTCAAGAAGTTCATAAACTTCAGGTAAGCATCTACAGTCAAAATAGCCTTATTTTATGTGCAGATTGGATGGTTATTCATGTGGGGTTTTTTGTCTATTTCCCACACAGGACCACATCAGACCTGGAAAGCTTCCAGAACCACATTTTAATGTATGCCGCAAAGCGCATGTCATACACGCCTTTTGTTTACAAGACCCGGACTTTGCTTGCAGCTATCGACTACAACATGCATAACCGACGGCTGCCAGCACGCAATCGGGAGGGACACAAGATGTAAGTTGTAACTTATATATATATATATATATAAAACCTGTCTTTTGTTAACAATCTTTTTACAATAAAAAAATCAAAGACTTGGGGGGTGTACACAGTGAAGGAAAAAAAACAATACTTCTACATCCCAGACATACAGAGAGCCATTCTGTCCAGGAGGTTGAGAAGTGGTACCGGCCTTCCCAGAAATGTTTCAATTAGGCCTGACGACCCAAGACGGCTGGGTCTTCTTGCTTCAGTACAGCCACCACCCACTCACGAACTTGTAAGAGGACACATAGCGAGAGGAAACATAGTGTCCGAAAACCCACAAGACTAACGGAACTGCAATCTTCTGTACAGAAATTTATAGATGAAAATATGTCATGCAGCACTGGCAATTATATGTTTGATTCTTGTAATTTATTATAATAAATATATTTTATAAGAAAAAGTGTGTAATTGAATAACTGAAACACAACAAAGTTGAGGCAAACATATTTATTTAAAATGGTTAAAAAAATATAACTATTTACAATAATGTCAATATAATCAATCTAAATTATTATAATTACTCTAAGCGGCGCACCCTGTAGCCAGTGTAGTGGGCCCTGGGATCAGGAAATGTGTCCCTGATCTTCCACACACAGCAACTTGGTATAACCACCCTATTGCCCACACCCAGGCGACCATGCTGCCACAAAACAAACTGTCTATAGGCTGCATGTCGGAATTGTCTCTGCTCGAGTCCGGGCTCCGGGTTGTCCGAAAGTGCAAAAATGTCATTCCATGCAGCTCGGGCCAGCCGCAACACACCTTCATCCAAAATGTAATATTGCATGTATGCCATCTGACTAATGCAATGTTGCAGGGGTTGGCGACAGCACACTCTTTCAATATCTGTGTCCATCTCCCTGCAATTTTGGCAAGTGCACCAGTGGAGAGCCGCTGGGTCTGGGTCTGGGACTGGATCAGGATGTGGGGGTACCTCCATTAATGACATTACATCAAATAAAATTCCTGGGGTCCTGTTCAAAATCTTCTCAAGCAATTTTTCTTTTTGTCCAATCTCTAGATAATGAAGTTTTTCCTAAAAAAAATTAAAAAAAAAATTATTGGAAAATGTTTATTGCAAAATGTAGTGTATCTGAATTATTACTTTCTTGTCTGGTAATAAACCAACCTTCATTTCAGCCATGCGCCGCTCCTGCAGCTCCTTCATCCTCCTCTGGTTATCTTGGTCAAGATCCTTAGATCTTGCGCCTTTCACTCCCGTCTGATATCTCCTCCTAGGAGTTTGGGGTTTTACAATAGTACCTATTGCCTTTGCAGCAAACTCGGACGAGGCAGTTGAAGTTGAACTCTGCAATATCAAATAATGAACCACTTTTATTATGACATTTCAAACAAAACGTTATGAACGAATAAATTGTAGCCTTACCATAGTACACGTATTCTTGCAAAATAAATAAACAAACTAGGCTACGTGTTTGACTTTGTTTGGTCAATCATTATGATGGACAACTCGGATCACCGTTAAAATAAAAAAAAATGCTACGTAACATTTATTTTGATAATGCATAATCTAAGTAGCTATAGCTATAGGCTAAACTAAAAATAAATAAATAGCGGAAATATTTCTTATAGTGTTGTTTTTCGCCATAATGTTACTGATTACGTTTGGCAACACTATAAAAATATACAATATCTCCACTACACAAATATACACTATCTCCAAATTTATATGATATTGTTCTGAGAATCATACATACCTCAGTGGACATGGCTCCGTTTGTTCGCCGGCTTCTCTGAAAACAAATGCACATGGCCTGAGCGAGATGGGAGGGGGGAGAGTTGACAACGAGTTTACGACAGTTTTCTCATATATATATACTCCGAAACTTTAGGGGGAGCTCGAGAGAGAAACCTGCGAGAAAACAGCACAGAAATTTCCAGTCTTACTGAGTGCTGCTTTAACCCCTAGTTGCTCCAGAGGCGTGCGACCTCTGACATATATAGCAATTGTAAGTCGCTTTGGATAAAAGCGTCAGCTATGACTGAGAGCTGCATTATATTCTGTTATTGTTAGGCTATAGATTTTGAATTGTCATCTGCCACCTGAAATTTGTGTATCTCTTCACATAAAAAAAAAAAAATATATATATATATATATCACCATAAACCGGTGCAGAAAAAAATCATCAGAATGCAGGAAATAAAGTGTTAAATATTTTCAAATTTTTCATATAATTCCACCTTCAAGATTTCTAAAGATTTTTAAAATCTCGTCTTGATCTCGTGAACACAATCTCAAATATCATCTCGTGGGTTAAGTGTCTTGTCACACCCCTAGTAAATGAGCATTTTAACTTGTGAGAGTGTGGTTCTGATGGCCTATTTGCAGATAAAGCCGACCACATCAATGCCCCAGCATCTAGAGGGACATGCATTAAGTGCAGCTGGGCGTCCATCAATTCCACTTTGAGAATGAATTGTGAAAATGTACACCATTTGACAACGATGTCAAGCCTTTTATTTTTCACTCCTCTACAGATGCATGTTCAAGATCAATCCGGACAAGGGCTCAAAAGTACAGAAACAAGCCAAGAAGAAGTGTCTTGCAGTCAATCCCAAGGTCCTGTCACTCATCTCAAAGATTTCAGAGCATGACTGGATGGAGTGAATGGTGAGTTGTTCATTAATTTTCATGTTAATTCACTGATTACTTTTATTTAATTTATTTCATGTCCCCTAATCACAAATTCAATAAGGAGCGGGATGAAGACCTTTTTACCTGGCATTTGCCATTTATACATATATTTATAAATATATGTGTGTGTGTGTACGTATGTATATGTACACTATATTGGCAAAAGTTTTAGGACACCCCTCTGAATCATTGAATTCAGGTGTTCCAATCACTTCCATGGCCACATGTGTATAAAATCAAGAAGCTAGGCATGCAGACTGCTTCTACAAACATGTGTGACAGAATGGGTCGCTCTCAGGAGCTCATGGAATTCAAGAGTGGTACCTTGATATAGGAGTGGGCGATATTACGATATTTGATCGTGAATGATTAAAATGACGATCTGTATTTTCAGATAGATCGTTACTATCGTGCTAGTGCACAATCTATCAGTTTTAGTTCTGTGGCTCATACACGCAGTTGACAACTGCTCTGTCAACATCGCAAGTCATCTGCCTCACCTGCGCTCTCCGCTGTCTACAAAAGACACACTGCAACTGTTGGGCATCATAAAATTCACATTAAAGTTCCCCGTATCCCCCGGCGGCTCTGCCTCAACTCCCTAACGCACATCAGCGCTATTGGCTACTTTAAACGACTATCAATATTTGCTACACGTCCCTCCCTGTCTTTGTGTTTTTAAATGTGCAGAAGCAAACAGCACATTCTTTCATGGGAAAATGAATCAAAACATTTAGATTCAAATGTTATAAGAACAAAATGAATCAGTTCTTTGTTGTTTAAATGAATCATTAGGCTACATTGGTTTAACCCTCTGGAGTCTGAGCGTTTTTTTGGGCCCTGGGGGTGTTCTGACATGCTCTGACATTTGTGCTTTTTTCAGTTGCTTATAAACATATTAATGGCAAAGGTGTAAATTCACTCTATATAGCACAAACAGGACTACAATAATATGTGAGCCACATGTATGTACATGTTTTCATTTTTGAGAGAATAATGTTTATGCGTGGTTATCGAAAAAACTAAAAATTTAAGTTTTTGAAATAAGGCCACAAAACACATACTAAATATGTGGCAATAAGACTTTTGACTAATGGATGTCCTCGCCTAGAGTTTTTTCTTCAAAATTATGTGAAAATAGTCTTGCTTTATCGTTCACATAAAACCATACATTGATTTAAATTGATGTAAAACAGGTTTTGCTTGGAAAGCCAATATGCGAGGGGGCGTGAACGAGGAGTGGTTTACACCTTAGAATACAATGTCCCACCCACTCTGCATAATGATGAGCCATTCACTCAGGTGTGACACTGACTGAGCCACAATGCAAGGACAAAAGATATATTTAGAAGAAGACTTATATTGACCATTTAAGATTTTGCTTACATCTATCTTGTAAATATGTTTTGCTATTTTATTAAAACGGTTACAATTACAACAATAATTACAATTTCAACAATATTTCAAGTGTACTCTTTCTTTGTAAAAAAAATGATTATAGGCCCTACATTTTATCTATGTATTCATTAGTTTGAATATAACCAACATTGGCACAGCTAACATCTTAGTTGATGACTTTATTTTTGACAAAAATAGTGTTTTATATATAGAAATTGCTAAACAAAAGCTTATTTGATGTGGCAGTATATTCTACAGTAAAAACTGTACCCAAATCTAGTCAACAAAATGTTGTCTTTCATATTTCGTCTGACTGTAACGTTGTTTTCATGAAATATTAGGGCATATTGTTAATTTGCAGTTTAATACGTTGCTTATACAAATAGCCTACATTTTATTTCAACATTCAGTCGATGTTTACTTATCTCAGTATAGCAATGCAGTTTGCTAAAACATCATCATTCATTCACACACGCGATTTAAATTTAAACTGTCTTTGCCAGCTGTGGTAAACAGCGCGCATCTCTGCCGTTTATTCATTCATAAACAGAAACCCACGTGAAGAAATTCACGTGAGAAGGAAAAAACTTACAGTATTCCTCAGCTCGCTCCTCGATATACCCGCACTTCTGAGGGACATTTTCCATTAGTATTATTCCTCACAGCGCTGCAAGACGGTGTAAACAATGATCTAAATAAACTTGTGTGTTTTCTCGAGCTGATGAAACAGGATTGCCTCAGCCATTTGCGTTTGAATAGCGCGCGCTCTCCGTGGGCGTGGCCGATTATAACGTAATGAGATGAGATGAGCTCGACTGGAATCGCTCTCTTTTAATACAGATTTCACAAGATGAGAATATTAGCTTTTTATATAAATTACTTCATTTAAAAGAAGAGAATTCAAGCTTCATGCCTGTGTGTCTGTATGTCTGTTTGACTGAGTATTCGCTGAGTTATTGTTAATTTTTGGACGCGTTTCAGAATGGACTTCACTGGCAGAGAGAAGGCAGAACTCGCTTCGTGTTTATTTTTCTTTATTTGGCAAAAAGCACAACACTTTGTTTTTATTGTGAGTATACACAAAAATAATACACATTTAACAGAATCGATTGATGTATGAAACTCCTATGGAAAATCAAAGTCAACAGAGTATTTATGAGTTTCTTTTACACTAATAAAAAAAAAGCGAGCTGGTATCGCCGGCGATACCGTAGACCTCAGGGGGTTAAAAGAGAAAGTTAACCCTACTTTATTAATCCAATACAATCACTTGCAAAATAGTCGTGATGAATTGTGATAAGGTCGTGAATCGTGATCCTGTCTGAAAGAAATCGTGATATGATGTTTTTGCCTTGTCTCCCACCCCTACCGTGATAGGTTGCCACCTGTGCCATCGTAAAATGAACATAAAATCACAGAGAATGTTGAGGCGCACAGTGCGCAGAAGTCGCCAACTTTCTGCAGTATAGCTACAGACCTCCAAACGTCATGTGGCCTTCGGATTTGCTGAAAAAAAGTGCATAGAGAGCTTCATGCTATGGGTTTCCATGGCCGAGCAGCTGCATCCAAGCCATATATATATATATATATATATATATATATATATATATATATATATATATATATATATATATATATATATATATATATATGCTGTACATTTACATTTAGTCATTTAGCAGACGCTTTTGTCCAAAGCGACTTACAAATTGGGACTAAATTAAGCAAGTCATCGTGAAGAGGCAAAAACAACGCAAGAAGTGCTCAAAATACGAAGTTCAGGCATTATTCAGAGTAGCATAAGCCCGATAAGCGAGAATTTACAGGAAAAGAATATATATATATATATATATATATATATATATATATATATATATTTTTTTTTTATTATTATTTTTTTTAATGTTATGTTAGCTTTGCATATTAAATAATAGAATGGGTAGTATGTGTGCGGTATGTTTTAAAGTGAATAGGATAAAAATATTGTGCATCTTTAAACAAATATTAGGCTAAATACTTCATGTGAATCAATTAACAAACGACAAAATCGCTCACTGCTCTTATAATAACTTTTGTATATTTAATATCTGTAATATTTAATACAGTGAAAACTATGCATTGATTATTTTTCACATTTGATTATTCAATTTCAGTTTTTTTACTACATGTTAAATTAACCTACTGTAACTGATTTTTTTGTTGTTTTGTTTAATAAAATGATGTATCTTTGTGTGATACAAGCAATGTAGCCCGACTACGCCACCCAATTAAAGAGCTGGGACTCTATTAAAGTAACCTTATCTTTTACTTGCAA
>NC_138727.1:61940520-62138020 GCF_965113295.1 Leuciscus leuciscus
TTCTCTCCTTCTGAAAGCTGAGGTAAATCCTTAAAGAGAAGTTCAGCCATCTCATCATTGCAAGATTCAGCTCTGTAGAGATCCTCATAAAAAGATAGTGCGTAAGAAATAATCCCATGACCATCAGTAACTTTCCTCCCCTCTGGAAGCTTCAAACAGCCTAAAATCTTCTTATCCACAGTCTTCTTCTCTAAGTTAAAAAAGAACGAAGTAGGAGAGTCCATGCTATTGAAAGATACAAATCTTGCACGAATCAGCGTCTCCTGGGCTCTTTCCTCCAGTAGATTCCGCAAAAGAAATTTATTCTGTTTCAAAGACTCAGTGTCACTGTCCCCTTCAAAATTAAGTAGAAGTATTTCCTGTTCAAGCTGTTCCATCTTCTTGTCCAGAAAACTTTTATTGTAAGAAGAGTAACTCTGGCAGAACAATTTAATTTGAGTTTTGCCAATATCCCACCACTGACTCAGGGACTTATACTGTGTTTTACTCTCTCTCCAGATCTCCCAGAAATGAGTGAAAGAGTGCACAAAATTCTGATCTAATAATAATCTATTATTAAATTTCCAAAAAAAATTCTTACATGTGCTCTCTGCAGTAAAGACATCAATAGATAAAAAATGGTGATCAGACAAAGCAGTAGGAAATATACAGCTATTATAAAAGTGATCTCTTTTGCTTTTTTGTACATAGATCCTGTCCAACCTAGCCCCAGATACCATATTAGAATTTATTTTCACCCAGGTGTATTGCCTGACCTGAGGAAATGATTCTCTCCAAACGTCTATAAGATTGTGGTAAACAATTAAAGACCGAAGCTCGTCAGCAGATTGACTGTGGGGCTCTTCATGATTCCTATCTAAAATATGACTTAAAGTGCAGTTAAAATCTCCTGCCAGAACAATGGTCCTATCATGAGAAATATCACATAGTGCAGTTTTAAGTTTTTTAAAAAACAAAACACGTTCTGACCCAATGTTCGGTGCATATACATTGACAAAAGAAAAATTATTACCCTGAACAGTTACATCAACTCTCAGTAAACGACCAGAAACGAGTTCAAACACACTAACAGGTTGCTCTTTATATTCAGGTGTCAGCAGAATAGCCACCCCTGCACTGACACTAGAGCCATGACTCAAAATAGCCTGACCCTTCCATTCACTCAGCCACTGTATCTGATTGTTATCATCTGTGTGCGTTTCCTGTAGAAAAACCACACTAGCGCTTTTCATCACTATATAATCAAAAAGACTAGCCCTTTTCATAGCATCACGACACCCATTAACGTTCAATGAACAAATCCTCAAAGGTGCCATGAAAATAAGTATAAAAAAAACACACAATACAACTAATCGACAAAAGTTTTTAGGTAACCAAAATATATTCATTTTTTACCTTGTAAGTTCAAAGAACTTCTAACATTGCTAAGAAGCTTCTTAAGACGGTACCGTTTGGGTTTGTCAAGCTCTTCCAAGGAAGCTTTTCTCATTGCCATGGTACCAGACAACAAAAACAATTTTGCGTCAGGAAAAAATACCTCAATTTTCGGTTTACGGTGTCCTTTAGTTGTATCCAAAAAATGATTAATCTGCTGAAACGAGTAAAGTTTTGTCTTACCTCCAGTGACGAGCTCCGAATCCTCCGCGTCATTTCCCATTATCTCTGTATAGTCGTGTTCATTGTCAGAGTCATCCATTAAATCCACAGATTCTTGAGATAAAATATCATCTCTTCTCAATTTTAATGAATCATCGGCAACTTTAATTGTATCATTCTCAATCCCATCAGGCTGTGTTTGTTTTCCTTCAGAAATCAAATTATTTTCAGACATTGCCTGCAAACACACCTGTCCCGGACTCGTCTCTGCCTGCGTTACAGCGGGAACATGACTCGGGCCGGTCTCCTCCTCAACAGCCTCAACCAGGCCGTCTCCAGAGGCCCCTGGCACCGGTCTCCCCTCGGGCAAGTCACCAGGCGCAGAGATCGCTCCGTCCAGCTGCGGTTCTGACGCCACAGCTGTCGCAGCAACATCCGCGCCGGCCGCCCTCTCGCTGTTCTCCGCACCTGCAGCCGAAGCTGACCTGTCTCGCCTCGGACAAGTTTGTCTGACATGTCCAAACTCACCGCACACAAAGCATTTCATTGATTCTGAACTTATAAAAACAGTGTAATCTTTGCCATCGATGCTTAATTTCACTGACAGATTTAATGGATCACTCTGAGAGTTTAAAATCATTAAAACCTGACGCCGGAAAGACATTACGTGTCTAATCTCGGGATTTTTACATCCAAGAGGGATCATTTTAATAGCACTCACTAGTTTACCATACCTCTGGAGTATTTGTTCTAATTTTTCGTTTTTAACAAACGGCGGTATGTTTGATAAAATAACTTTCTTTGCCGGGCTTGACAAAGGCAAAACAGGCACAAAAATGTCATTGATTACCAAACCAGTTTCAATCAATTCGTCCACCATTTGGCTTTCACTGAGAAAGAACACAATGGCTTTATTCATACGGGAGGCAGATTTAATGTTTGCACCACCGATCGCCGCACTCACAGCTATCAGGCAATCCTCCACTGACACCGCGGCCTCAGGCATACACTTACAACCATGTTTGATTGTTAACCGTGAGAGATCCCCCGTTTCCGACCCCATTATCCCCACTCTCTGACCGAAGTCAGGGGAAAAGCTAAACTAAACTATTATCTATAACTAGAAAAAGAAGAAAAAAAAAAAAAGAAAAAGTAAAGAAATCTCACTCAAACAGAGAAAACGCTTTCACTCCCAACAACCTGCTCCTTCCACACTCACCCACTCCGCACATGCGCACATAGAGATAGAGAGAGAGAGAGAGAGAGAGAGAGAGAGAGAGAGAGAGAGAGAGAGAGAGAGAGAGAGAGCAGCTCTTCATAACACAGGCCACCAGCGGCTCACAGATAAAGCAGAAAATGATCCAGATCTGTGATCATAAACTTCTCATATTTCTCCTGCTCATCATGTCAGGTAAGAGTTTATTCTGTGTTTCTGGGTCTTTCTTAAACAGCACCTGTTCTCAATCAGGTCCATGTTCGCTCTGAGCTGAGTTTCTCTCTCTTATGTTTTTAGTCTTGGCATGTGAGACGACAGAGATCGTCTCGGTTACGGATGTAACCCTCGTTCCCTGAGTGGGAACGGAGACGTTACGTCGGATGACGACGATTGGGGTTTCGCTTAGAAGCCTATCACCTTCGAGTATATAAAACGAGCCAATGGCAATGAAATGCCATGGGTCTGCGGAATTTGCATAGCGTAACTCCGCCCGCCGCAGGGGGTATATAAGGAAGTACGCTGGCACAATGCAGATATGTCTTCGCTGAGGAGCCGAGACTAGCCCCAGGCGTTTTTCAGCGGTACAGCGGAAGTGGCAGGGAGACGTAACGTCTCCGTTCCCACTCAGGGAACGAGGGTTACATCCGTAACCGAGACGTTCCCTTTCGTGGTCACTCCGAGTTACGTCGGATGACGACGATTGGGGTTCCAGTCTAATCACGCCACCTCGGCTGTCTTCCAGTGCCCTGCGTAAGTCTGAGCTCCCTGTTGTGAGACTAGCACGAACGAAGGAGTCCTACTTAACACAGGGATACCAAGGTACACTGGGAAGCATATCTCAAGAGAGAAATATGCAATTATGCCCAGCCAATGATGGGGGGGACTTAGAATACACATATGGCCCAGAGGGCTGCATATGGAAGATCACTGGGGTGTCCAGCCGCAGGTGGAATTTTAAACCCCAGGGGTGGCAAGGTGGCTTGCCAAGGGAAAGACACACGCTCACAAGGAGACTTACAGCGGAATACACATGTGGGGGTCGCCCAGAGGGGGAACCATGCACATGGAGGCACCTAGTCAAGCGCAAAAGCTGCGTTATGGCAGACTGGCATAACTCAGGCGTTGACGTAACCAGTGCTGGAGGAAACTCAGAGCTTATCAGACTCACCTGAGAGAAATATCGCACGTATCCCGTCCGTGGAGAGGAATGGCGAGCAAGCGAAGACACCTGAGCAGAATCTAGCACCGGCTGGTTGAAGCGAGTACATGAGAAGAAACTGGCTCTACTCGGAGATTATAGAATCTCGCGAATGTGTTGGGTGTCGCCCAGCCTGCAGCTCTACAAATGTCTGTTAGCGAGGCGCCATGCGCTAGAGCCCAAGAGGAAGCCACACTACGTGTGGAGTGGGCTTTCACACCAAGGGGGCACGGACGACCTTGCTGCTGGTATGCCAAAGCAATGGTATCCACTATCCAGTGGGATAACCTTTGCTTTGAGAGAGCCTTTCCCTTCAGCTTCCCACCATGACAGACAAAGAGCTGGTCTGAGGTCCTGAAACACCGCGTTCTGTCTACGTAAGCACGGAGGGCGCGTACTGGACAGAGCAGTGCCAAGGCTGGGTCTGCCTCCTCCAAGGGCAGCGCTTGCAGGTTCACTACCTGGTCTCGAAAGGGTGTGGTAGGAACCTTGGGCACGTATCCAAGCCGGGGTCTCAGGATCACGTGAGAGTTAGCCGGCCCGAATTCCAGGCACGCTTCGTCAACCGAAAATGCCTGCAGGTCCCCTACCCTCTTGATGGAGGCCAATGCAACCAGGAGCGCTGTCTTCATTGACAGGAACTTAAGCTCCACTGACTGTAAAGGCTCAAATGGAGCACTCTGCAGGGCAGTTAGAACCACTGAGAGGTCCCAAGAGGGTACGAAGGGAGGACGAGGAGGATTTATTCTCCTCGCTCCCCTCAGGAACCTGACGATCAGGTCGTGCCTTCCCAGAGACTTACCATCAACTGCTTCGTGATGTGCGGCAATGGCGGCAACATACACTTTCAGGGTGGAGGGAGACAGCCTTCGCTCCAACCCTTCTTGCAGGAAGGAAAGCACGACACTGATCGGGCATTTCGTGGGTTCTTGATGTTTAGAAGAACACCAGTTGACGAAGAGGTTCCACTTCAACGCATAGGCATGTCTCGTGGACGATGCTCTAGCGGAAGTGATGGTAGCCACCACCGCAGGTGGTAGGGTACTCAAACCTGCCTCGTCCCGTCCAGGGGCCACACGTGGAGGTTCCAAAGATCGGGACGAGGGTGCCATAAGGTGCCCCGTCCCTGAGAAAGGAGGTCCTTCCTCAGAGGAATTGGCCAGGGAGGTGCTGTCGCGAGGAGTACTAGTTCGGAGAACCAGGTCCGGTTGGGCCAATACGGGGCAACCAAAATGACCTGCTCCTCGTCCTCCCTGATCTTGCGCAAGGTCTGCGCAAGAAGGCTCACTGGGGGAAACGCATACTTGCGTAGGCCCCGCGGCCAGCTGTGCGCCAGTGCATCCGTGCCGAGCGTGCCCTCGGTCAGGGAGTAAAACAGGTCGCAATGGGACGAGTCGTGGGAGGCAGACAGGTCTACCTGTGCGTCGCCGAACTGATCCCAAATCAGCTGGGCCGTCTGGGGATGGAGTCGCCATTCTCCAGCGAGAGGCCGAACTCGAGACAGCTCGTCGGCCGCCTGGTTCAGGTGTCCCGGGATATAAATGGCTCGAAGCGACCTCAGATGCTTCTGACTCCATATGAGGAGGTGGCGAGCGAGTTGCGACATACGGCGGGAGCGTAGACCACCCTGGTGGTTGATGTACGCTACTGTTGCGGTATTGTCTGATCGGACTAGTACGTGCTGGCCCCTGAGCAGCGCATGGAAGCGGTGCAGGGCGAGACGTACAGCCAGCAACTCGAGGCAATTGACATGCCAAAGGCGCTGGGGTCCTGTCCAGGAGCCCGCGGCAGCATGACCATTGCACATGGCGCCCCAGCCCGTGTTGGAGGCATCTGTTGACACAACAACATGCCGGGAAACTCGTTCTAAGGGCACTCCGGCCCGTAGAAAATTGAGGTTCGCCCACGGGGTGAAGGTCTGACGGCAGGCTGGAGTCACTGGGACTCGGAGCGTGCCGTGTTGCCATGCCCACCTCGGGACTCGATCGCGAAGCCAAAGCTGAAGCGGTCTCATATGAAGCAATCCCAGCGGCGTTACTGCGGCTGCGGATGCCATATGCCCCAGGAGCCTCTGAAAAAGTTTCAGTGGAACCGCACTCTTGTCCTCGAACTGACGAAGACAAGTCAGCAGTGACTGCGCGCGCTCGCTCGTAAGCTGCGCGCACATGGCGACCGAGTCGATCTCCATACCGAGAAAAGAGATCCTCTGCACGGGGCAGAGTTTGCTCTTCTCCCAGTTGACCCGAAGGCCCAGACGGACTAGGTGCCGGAGCACTAGGTCCCTGTGTTCGCAAACCTGGTCTCGAGAGTGAGCTAGGATAAGCCAGTCGTCGAGATAGTTCAGGATGCGAACCCCGTGTTCCCGAAGGGGAACAAGGGCTGCCTCGACGACCTTCGTAAAGACGCGAGGAGACAGGGCTAGCCCGAAAGGGAGAACCGCGTACTGGTATGCCTGCCCCTCGAAAGCAAACCGTAGAAACGGTCTGTGTCGAGGTAAAATGGAGACATGGAAGTAGGCGTCCTTCAGGTCGATCGCTGCAAACCAATCCTGCGGCCGCACACACTGGAGGATGTGTTTGGCCGTTAGCATCTTGAACGGCAGCCTGTGAAGGGAGCGGTTCAAGACGCGCAGGTCGAGGATTGGCCGTAACCCACCGGACTTCTTGGGTACAATGAAGTAAGGGCTGTAGAAGCCGGACTTCATTTCGGCTGGAGGGACAATCTCGATCGCACCCTTCGCCAGCAGGGTGACGACCTCCGCTCTCATGACAGGGGCATTGCCACCGACCATAGTGAAGCGGACTCCCCTGAAGCGGGGAGGAGATCTCGCGAACTGAATCGCGTAGCCGAGCCTGATGGTTCTCGCGACCCAGCGGGACAGTCTGGGAAGCTCTAGCCAGGCCTCCAGAAAGTGCACCAGCGGGGTCATACGAACCACAGACGTACCGTCGGTGGGGCAGCGAGGCGGAATGACCGGCACCGGCGAGGGTGGCATAGCGGCCCTGTGCGGGGGCACGGTCATTAACCGCGTCCTGCCAGAGGAGGCCAGGGGAGGGCGCGCGTCCCACGGGGGCGTGCTCTGGCAGGGGTCTGGCGACAGAGGGGGATGAGAGGAGCGTGGCCCGTGGGCGGCGCGTGCTGTCATCCCGCACCTCTGGGACAGAGGAGGGCGGCAGTGGCGGGACCCGAGGGTGGCGCGCACTGCGGCCCTCGGACTCTGTCGGCTCAGGATTGGGGAATTCAATTCTGTCTTCAACCACATCAGAGTACTGCTCGTCGTTGGACGAGCAGCGGGGAGTGGAGAACAAAAGATTCTCCCCCGGCCCTCCACCGGGGGAAGGAGTGGCCCTGCTACCAGCTCCTGGGACAGAATTGAAGCCAACCCTGAGCAGCCCGTCTCAGGAGCGCCGCTTGGCCTGGCGTTTAGCGGGCGGCGGGGCTGGAGAGGGCTGTGGCGCCTGCCTGCGGCTCCCTCCACAACGCGGCCCGGGTGAAGGTTGCTGCTGGGGCCGTGCGGGAGGGGCGGCCACGGGAGGGCGCCCTCGGCGGCGAGCAGGCTGAGGATTCTGTGCCGACGGCTGAGCAGCGGAGCGTCGGGGCAGAATGTGCTTGATAGCCTCAGTCTGCTTCTGGGCGGTCGAGAACTGTTGGGCAAAATCCTCGACCGCACCGCCGAAAAGGCCGGCCTGGGATATGGGAGCGTCAAGCAGACGAGTCCGCTCGGGCTCACACATATCAACCAAGTTCAGCCAGCTATGTCTCTCCTGGACCACAGCTGTGGACATCACCAAACCCAGGGAGCGCGCGGTCACCTTCGTCGCTCGGAGAGCGAGGTCGGTGGCGGCGCGCAGCTCATCAACGAGCCCTGGGTCCGTCCTGCCCTCGTGCATGTCACGAAGCATCTGGGCCTGGTAGACCTGCAGGATGGCCATGGCATGCAAAGAGGCAGCTGCCTGTCCCGCCGCACTGTAAGACTTCGCCACGAGAGTGGACGAGAATCCACAGGCTTTGGACGGGTGCTTAGGATCACCACGTGATGAAGCGCCTGCCGGACACAGCTGCATCGCGACAGAACGTTCAACCGTGGGAATCCCAGTGTACCCACAAGCATCGGCTCTATCGAGGGGAGGAAAGGCGGAGAAAGCCGACGAACGATCGCGGGAAGACATGGGAGCCTTCCAGGACCGCGTGACTTCCTCATGCACTTCCGGGAAGAATGGTATTGGGGTTGGGCGGCGACGAATGTCAGCGGCCGCTCCCAAAAACCAATCATCCAGCCGCGAGCGCACTGGATCGGGCGGCGAGGACCACTCGAGCCCAATGGCCGCGGCTGCCCGGGAAAGCATGGCAGTCAGCTCGGGATCAGACTCGGGCAATGCTGGCACACCCGAGGGCGGCAACACAGCCGAATCCTCACTTCCCGAGGACTCATGCCCACCTTGTGATGCAGTGATCGACATTGCACCCTCCTGTGGAACGCCAAACGAAACGCGCGGGGCCTCCGTAGAGGGACCAGCGGTTTCGGTTTGCACGCTCGCGGGTACCAATGCTGAAGAGGGGTGTGTGGACCGTGGACGTGTCGGCGGTTTGTCCCACACAGATACCCTCAGGTCACCCTGGCCACCAGCCGAAGTACAGCCTCTCGGGGAGACCGTAGATCGGGGTGTGGATGAGGGGACTCTCGCTCTGATGAGCTCATTGAGTCTCGACCGCAGCATGGAGATGGTCATGTTCCCGCAATGAGAACATGAATCATCCACAAACGCTGCTTCAGCGTGATCAACGCCCAAACACGCTAAGCAGAGATTGTGCCCATCAGGAGAAAATACATCGCGACCACAACCAGAAGTGCACGGGCGAGACATCTTTAAAAAGACGTGCCACATGCAATGCTCTTTTTGTGAGAGGAAAACTCCGCGGATGTTGAAGCGAACAGGGAGAAATCACACTAACTGTCAGATCACTGACAAGATCAGCAGGGAAATGTGCACTCGCTGAAATCGCCGTCACACCAACACCGGAGAGCTCGCTCGCCTCGAAGGAATGAGAAGAAATAACTCAGAATTTTGGCTTACAAGGAGTGGAGAAGTTCTCGGCTCCGAAGCGAAAAACATATCTGCATTGTGCCAGCGTACTTCCTTATATACCCCCTGCGGCGGGCGGAGTTACGCTATGCAAATTCCGCAGACCCATGGCATTTCATTGCCATTGGCTCGTTTTATATACTCGAAGGTGATAGGCTTCTAAGCGAAACCCCAATCGTCGTCATCCGACGTAACTCGGAGTGACCACGAAAGGGAACTTGACTTTCACTGGTTATGAAGGAGGAAAAGTTGAAATACGCTGTCCCTATGAGTCTGGATATGAAGAGAAGAATAAGTATCTCTGCAGAGGAGAGTGTCCAGTACTCAATAAAGACATTCCTGTTGAATCTGGATCTCCAGCTAAAGACAGGAGATTCTCTCTGACCGATGACAGAACGACCCGCATCTTCACCGTCACCATCACTGATCTGAGAACAGAGGATCAAGGCAAATACTGGTGTGGTGTGAGGACAGGCCTGGGAAAACCTGATAAATACACAGAGATTAACCTGGAAATTAAACCTGGTAAGTCAGAATATTCTGCATGAGTGAAGTGGACAGTGCACACAGATATGGTGTAAAACACATATAATCATAACTAATATATCAGTAACATCAGAGAGATCTGTGTGTGTCTGAGAGAGCGCTGTCACGTGTTGTAAGCAGGGTTCCCAAGGGTCCTTGAAATCCTTGAAAAGTTTGTGAATCTGAAAAAAATTCAAGGCCCTGGAAAATGAACATAATAGATACAGTTCCTTGAAAGTGCTTGAATTTATTTTGTTTATTTAGTTTTCTGGAACAAAAATCCATATTATTTCCTCCGGTCCGTTAATGTGTTATTTTTCCAACACTTCGTGGCATACTTGCTTGATTTACGTTAGCTACGCACATTTACGTGTTACGTTAAGTGTTTCCCGCGTGAGGCACTTTGTGTTGTACGTTGCCATGACGTTCACGTGCGCATAAAACAACTAGAGAACTAGTAGAAATCTGGTGTGTTGATGAGGTATTGTGTACTTTATGTGAGAGAAATGAATTGGTGTTGACTTTTTAAATATACATGTGTATAAAAGAAATAAAAAAATGTTGGATGAAGTGTGAATAATTCAAGACTAAATTGTTATAATAAAGGTGTATTTGAAATTCAAACAATTCTCTCTCTCTCTCTCTCTGTCTGACTCTCTCTCTCTCTCTCTCTCTCTCTGTCTTTCTCTCTCTTTCTCTCTCTTTCTCTCTCTCTCTCTCTCTCTCTCTCTCTCTCTCTCTCTCTCTCTCTCTCTCTCTCTCTCTCTCTCTCTCTCTGTGTGTTGCATGCTGGGAGCGAGTGAACGGAGTTTGGCGTGGGTGAGAGGTGTTGTTGAGCTGGAGTTTATTTTTTTATTTTCCTTTTTCTTCTTTTCTTGATTCTAGTTTTATTAAGTGGTAGGATTATTTGGGCTGACTTCGGTCAGCGAGTGGGGAAATGGGGACGAATGCGGGTGATTTCTCGCAACTGACTATCAGACACGGTTGCAAATGTATGCCTGATGCGTCCGTGTCAGTAGAGGATTGCCTGGTGGCCGTGAGTGCTGCAGTCGGCGGCGTAAATATAAGATCAGCCTCTCGCATGAACAAGGCGATAGTCATTTTTTTGAGTCAAAGCCAAATGGTTAATGATTTAATTGAGAGCGGGTTAACAATAAATTAAATGTTTGTGCCCGTTTTGCCTCTGTCGAGCCCATCAAAGAAGATTGTTTTGTCAAACGTACCTCCATTTGTTAAAAATGAGAAGCTAGAGGAAATACTATTGCGATATGGCAAATTAGTGAGTCCCATTAAGATGATCACGCTTGGATGCAAAAATCCCCAACTTAAACATGTAATGTCTTTTCGGCGCCAGGTTTTTATGATTTTGAATTCTCAGAGCGATCCTTTGAACTTGTCGGCGAAACTAACCATCGAAGGGAAGGATTATACTATTTTCATTAGTTCTGAGTCCATGAAGTGCTTCATTTGTGGCGATTTCGGACACGTTCGACAGACTTGCCCGAATCGTAATAGGAATAATGGCGTTAATGAGGTTTTGGCTGGTAATATTGTTGATGGTAGGGCGCGAGGCTCTGACGTTGCGGACGCTGCGCCGTTACTACATCCACAAGCCGACGCAGAGTCAGCGCCGAGTGGCTCGCTCGAGGAGCATGGGGAAAGATCCCTGTCGGCTAACTCCAGCAATAGTGCCGTGGAAATAACTGAGGTGACCCAGGTAGCTGATGTTATGCCCGTAGTCAAACAGTCGGAGTTGAGTTCGGATCAGATAAATGCAAAAGACGCGCATGAGGCCGATCCACTCGAGGATCAACAACAACAAATACAACCTGAAGTAAGTGTGATTAAAATAAGCAATGATGAGTCAATCGATCATAGTCAAGAAGATAATGTTTCACAAGAAGTGGATTTCGATAAGGACGATGAGGAACTATATGGGAGTGACGTAATGGACTTGGAGAATACTTCTGAAGGTAGGACTAAACTTTACTCATTACAACAGATAAACACCTTCCTTGACAAAACAAAGGGGCTTCGCAAACCCAGTATTGAGTCGTACTTTCCGGATTTAAAACTTTTCCTGGTATCTTGTACTGTGGCTATGCGGAAGGCAACCTTTGATGAGCTAGACAGACCAAAACGGTACCGCCTTAAGAAGCTCCTGAGTAATGTTAGAAGTATACTGCACTTACCAGGCAAAAGGTGATATGACTAGCATGCAATTTTTTTGGTATCTTCTCTTCTTTCTCTTCATGGCATCCTTGAGATTTGGCACTTTAAATATCAACGGTTGTCGTGATGCTATTAAAAGGTTTAGTCTTTTTGACTATATTATGATAAAGAGGGCTAGTATAGTTTTTCTGCAAGAAACTCATACAGACTCAAATAATCAAGTACAATGGTTGAGTGAATGGAAGGGGCAGGCGATTTTAAGTCATGGTTCTAGTGTTAGCGCAGGTGTTGCAATTCTCTTTGGGCCGGAGTATAAGGAGCATCCTGTGAGTGTTTTTGAATTGGTTCCTGGTCGAATGTTGCGTGTGGACGTGACGGTTCATGGACTTAATTTTTCGCTATTTAATGTGTACGCCCCAAATGTGGGTTCAGAGCGAACTCTCTTTTTTAAAAAACTGAAGACTGCTTTAAGTGATGTTTTGCAGGATAGAATGGTTGTTCTGGCTGGGGATTTTAATTGTACCATAAATCATATTATAGATAGGAACCATGAAGAACCACATAAGCAGTCGTCAGAAGAGCTTAAAACCTTGATAACTTATCATTGTCTTGTAGATGTTTGGAGAGAAGCTTTCCCTCAGACCAAACAATATACCTGGTTGAAAGTAAACTCTAACATGATATCCGGAGCCAGACTTGATAGAATATATGTGCAGAAAAGTGTTAGGGGTCATTTTTTTAATAGTTGTATTATTCCCACTGCTTTATCTGATCATCAGTATATGACTGTTGAAATTTCTACTACACAGAGCACTCTTAAGCACTCACTCTGGAAGTTTAATAGTAGACTGTTGCAAGATCACAACTTTGTGCACTCTTTCACCTTTTTTTGGGAGACTTGGAGAGAGAGTAAAATGTTATATAAATCCCTAAGTCAATGGTGGGATATTGGCAAAACACAAATTAAACTTTTTTGTCAGAACTATATTGCCTATAATAAAAGCATTCTGGAAAGTACATTGAAACAGCTTGAACAAGACATTCTTTACACTGATGATAAAGCGGATGGTGTGGACACTGCTGAAATCCTTGAACGGAATACATTTCTCTTACGGAATCTGTTAGAAGAAAGGGCCCAAGAGACACTTGTCCGAGCAAGGTTTACTACCTTTAACAATATGGATGCTTCGACATCATCCTTTTTTAGTCTGGAGAAAAAGACTGTAAATAGGAAGATTCTATGTCATTTGAAACTTCCAGGAGGAGGAAAAGTGACTGACGATCGTGGAATCATGTCCTATGCTTCATCTTTTTACGAGGATCTTTATAAGGCTGAAACCTGTGATGATGAAATGGCTGACTTTCTTCTTCAAGATTTACCTCAACTTGCAGAAGAGGAGAAATCTAGACTTGATCAGGCTTTGACATTTGATGAACTGACTGTTGCTGTTCAGGAACTCTCTTTAGGTAAAGTTCCAGGATTGGATGGACTGAATGCTGAATTTTACAAAACATTTTGGTCTGTGATCGGAAAGGACCTGTTTGCTGTCTTCCTGGAGTGTCTGGAAAGAGGCACGTTACCTGTGAGCCTTCGGAGGGCCGTGATAACTTTACTGCCTAAGAAGGGTGATCTTGGAGACATCAAAAATTGGCGCCCTGTGTCATTGCTAGGAGTTGACTACAAGATACTTTCCAAAGCTTTGACTAATAGACTTAAATGTTGTATATCTTCAGTGATTCATGCAGATCAATCTTATTGCATTCCGAATCGATCCATTTTTGATAATCTTTTTTTGGTTCGGGACTTGATTTCCTTTGCTAAAGTGCATAAACTTGATGTAGGCTTGGTTTCTCTGGACCAAGAGAAAGCCTTTGATCGAGTTGATCATGGCTTTCTTTTTAAATGTCTTAATGCCTTTGGTTTTGGTTCATCATTTATTTCTTATGTTAAGCTGCTGTATACGGATGTTTATAGCATATTAAAAATAAATGGCACCCTTTTGAGGCCATTTTTGGTTGGCAGAGGTATCCGACAAGGGTGCGGCCTCTCAGGTATTTTATATGCTATTGTTATCGAACCACTTTTGGCAGTTCTGAGACGTCAGTTAAGTGGGATTTCTACAATGTGTCCTTATGGTACAGATTTGGTAACAGCTAAACTAAGTGCATATGCTGATGATGTTACAGTGGTAATAAGGTCAGATGAAGATATTAAGAAATTGGTAGAATCTTTGGATGTCTATCAAAGAGCATCTTCCTCAAAAATAAATTGGCAAAAGAGTGTTTCCTTTCTGCTGGGCAAATGGGAGAACGGAGGCCCTCCAGTACTTCCTCAGCTCTGATCTTGGAGCTTGGAAGGGTTCAAAGTGCTTGGGGTTTTTATGGGGGTTGACAAATATATGGAGAATAATTGGGAAGGTATATTTGATAAAGTGTCTGGCCGTCTACAAAGGTGGAGGTGGATTCTCCCTAATTTGTCCTATAGGGGTAGAGTACTCATTAGGGGTGGAGCCGAACCCGAATACGGTATTCGGAAAGCACAAATAATGTGTTTTTTACGAATACTTATTTCGAACAAATACTTTTAAAAATATTTGTATTCGGGAACAAGAAAAACTTTATATCAAAAAGCTACGTTTCCTCATGAGACATGGCGACCGGCGGTGCTGCTGATGTGGTGGCTGAAATATTTTGGATTAGGCTAATGTCACGTTGTCATAAGGGGTAGTTCACATAGCGCGTTTTTTGCGCGTGCAGATTTCAAATGTAGGCGCGCGGCAAGCGCGCTGCATAGCAACGACAGACGCCACGGGAGGGCAAGCGCTTGTGGAAAGGAGAAAGCGTGCGAACTGCGCTCTTCATGATTACGAAGTATCAGCAAAGAATTAATTGATTTCTAGCCCTTGCATTAGCTTTAGATATATTTATGGAGATGAGAAATGAAATAAAAAAGCCGTCATTTTGTCATTAATATCAGTCCGTCAGAAAAGCAGTTCTAGGCTTATTCTTGGCTGGATAACTCTTAGCAGGTTTAAAAAGCTCTTTTAAAATTAAATATGAATGCAGTTTTGGATTAAATATAAGTACAGTCAAGTCAAATAAAACATGTTTTATCTCCTGTTTGGTAACACTACAATAAGATACCATTCATTAACATTACTTAATGCGCATCTAACATCAACACATTGAGTGAACAATATATTTTTACAACATTAATGTTTGTGAATGTTATTTAATACAAACACTTGATTGGTCATGTTTGTTCACTTCATTCATTGTGCATTAAATAATGTTAACATAAATAATGTTAACTTTTGATTTTAAAAATGTATTTTTAAATGAACCCCAAGGAGAATAATTGCGACAGTATATAGCCTAACTATTGTTTATTGTTAGGTCATTTTATCTATTGTTATCTAACAAATGTAATATTAATGTAGTGTTTTTAATACTACAGTTTCCATCTTTGTAACCGTGATATAAACTTTAATATATGTAAATTTAATCTAAATTAAGCTTTACCGAAATTGTTACCGAGAACCGTGGATGTTCACAGGTATTGGTACCGAATACTGAAATTTTGGCACCGTGACAACACTAGTAGCTCTGTTAGCTTGGTAATTTAGACAATATGCTGTTGACAGAGTAACATTAACGTAGGTAATGGCTGTTATGTTATTTTCTTTTCAATGACGTTCCTTGTTACATGTTCATTGCTGGATTTATGGAAAAACATCAACCAATATTGCATATCCATAATTATTATAATTGATATATAATTAAAGAATACTTACACTATAACGTAAATTAGAAGTGTAACGCAAAAAAATGGATTTTTACACCTATTTTGAAATTTACTCGAATACAAATACAAATACAAATACTTTTCCTCTCTCAACAAATACAAATACAGATACAAATACCGGCTGCTTTGCACACCCCTAGTACTCATAATCAATAACTTGGCTGCATCTATGCTGTGGCATCGTTTAAATGTACTTGATCCACCAAAATGTCTATTGCAACGTTTGCAGAAGATTTTTGTTGATTTTTTTTGGGACGGTCATCACTGGCTTCCCCCTGCAGTTCTCTACTTGCCAGTTACTGAAGGAGGTCAAGGGTTAATTGATGTGACCGCTAAAGTTAAAGCTATGAGGCTAAAAGTTGCTCAGACTTTGCTTTATTCTACAACACCATGGGTGTCATTTGGCCTGGCTTTGCTTAGAACTTTTGGCGGCTTTTCCCTTGATAGACAATTGTTTTTGATGTCTTTGTATAGTAGACATTTTATAGGCCTATCTGATGTAAGATTCTATGTGACAGTTTTAAATTCCTGGACCGTTTTTAAGGAATCTGGACGAGAAAATGACCATTTTGGCCTGAATGAGCCACTGTTTTATAACTCCTTTCTTGGTGGCAATGTTTGCACGTCTAATATCATTGCTAAAACATTTATAGACAAAGGTTTGACCACAGTGGCTCATCTGATTGATATTGTTTCCAGAAAATGGAGGCCAGCAGCCGAAATTTGTGAACAGGTGGGATTCAGGTCTGTGAGAATGGTGGAACATTTCATAAACAATCTGAAAGCTGCTTTTCCTTCCCAATTCCTCCACTTTGTAAATTGTTTCCTGTCTGGTGATTCGATGCAATGCTCTTTCCCGAAGTTATTTGTGTCTCCAAGGGTTTGTACAGAGGATGACCAAGAGGGGAAGTTATTGAAATTTAAGGGACTACAGGAGCTTGATTTTCAAGCTGTTGGAAAAAGAGAGTTTTACCAGATATGTGTAAAGACTGATTATTTTGGGAGTATTAATCAGAGATGTGATACAAAATGGAGAGAATACTTTATGGACTCTGATGATCTTGCTCCCTCTTGGAGGCTCTTGTATAAAGGTCCCCTTCCGAAACGATCTGGGGATTTACAGTGGAGAATATTGCACTGTGTGTTACCTACCAATAGCTTTGTTTCTAAGTTTAATACGGCTGTTTTACCTTTCTGTAATTTTTGTACTAATCCAGAGACTGTGTTCCATGTTTTTGTTGAATGTCCAAGGCTAGTACCACTGTTTACCTTATTGGAAAGAATACTTGGAAGCCTAGGTTTTTGTTTTAACAATACATTCTTTATTTATGGATGTAAGTATTCAAAAACGCACAGAGAACAGTGTACCTTGGCAAATTTTGCAGTTGGACAAGCTAAACTAGCTATTTGGAAGACTTGCAGAATGGCTGCTGAAGGGAGAAATATGAGTGCGCTGAAAATGTTTACTGCATTGGTTGAATCAAGAATCAGACTGGAATATAAATTCTATCAAATTACAAAAAATGTACTTGAATTTGAGTCTAAATGGTGTGTGAATGGTGCTTTATTGTCAATATGTGAAGATGAAACTATCGTGTTTAATTGGTGATGTTTAATGGTTAATTTCATTTTTTTATTTTTTTTTATTT
This sequence comes from Leuciscus leuciscus, assembly GCF_965113295.1. Taxonomy (NCBI): domain Eukaryota; kingdom Metazoa; phylum Chordata; class Actinopteri; order Cypriniformes; family Leuciscidae; genus Leuciscus; species Leuciscus leuciscus. The sequence continues at coordinate 61,957,766 of NC_138727.1, forward strand.
TTTATTTTTTTATTTAGGTTTCTATTTTTATTTTGGAATCTTTTTCCGCATGTGCATATTGTAACAATATGTCTGCAAGGGTGAAATATATGATATTTTAGCGTTTTAGTACATGTTTTAATAAAGAGTTGTAAAGTCAAAGTCTCTCTCTCTCTCTCTCTCTCTCTCTCTCTCTCTCTCTCTATCTCTCTCAGGGGAAGTGGGCGACTCTGTCACATTCAGCTCTTCATGTTAAACATGTAACCAGGAAAGAAACACTCAAAACTCTTCTGAACACACATCAAGAGCTTCAGAAGAACTGAATCTACTAACAACAGAGAAGATCATTTAATAAGAGAGAAGAATGAAGATCCTCTGGACTTTCACTCTGCTGATGATTCCTGGTAAGAATCTGAACTCAGAGTAAATCATGAAAAACAGCACAGAATTGATGAGGAGAGTCTTTAACTTCATTCTGTTTTATTGGCTGTTGATTAAAGTTAATTTCTGTGTATATTAAAGTGTTTTAATGCTGGTTTGTTGTAGGTGTCGTGAGCTCCATGAGTGTGACAGGATATTCAGGAGAAGGAGTCAACATCACATGCAAATATGATAAAGGATATACAGAGAATAAAAAGTATTTTTTTAAAGAACAGGGGTCAATGCGCAGAGAACGAATCAAGACTAATGAGAAAGATAAATGGGTTAAGAATGATAGATTCTCTCTGTATGACGACACAAGTTCAGCAGTCTTCACTGTGACCATCAGAGATCTGAGAGAACGGGATTCTGGGACGTACCAGTGTGGAGTTGATATAAAATCAGGAACAGATCCCCTCACTGAAGTGAATCTGAAGGTTCTAACAGGTGAGTAACTGAGACCCTCAAACCCATGATGATCTCCACAACATCACGATACTCAACACTGACTGTAATTACTGACGTTCACATGTGAAACAGACACCCTCAACAACCTTTTTGTCTATTGATTTAAGACTTAAACTCATAATCTTGACTTTGGCATTAATAAATGTTGCAAAGTGACATATTGTTTATATCGGGAACAACATGACAAATTAGACACGCAAATTCCAGCCAGGTTGGTCCCTCACCTTTCAAAACAGTCGAAGACCACTTTACATATCTTGGCATTATGATACTAAAACATTTTGGCTAAGATTGACAGATTAAAAGATAATATAGTGCGATGGAGGCTCCTTCCGCTATCTATGATTGGCAAAATTAATGCAATTAAAATGGTCACTTTACCACAGTTCCTCTACCTTTTTTAAAATGTGCCTACTTATGTACCTGTATCTTTTTTCAAGCTTTTGGATTCAGTTATCATAGCGTTTATTTGGGCTTACAAGACTCCCCGAATAGCAAAAGCGCACGTACAGAAACCCACTCAGTTGGGAGGCCTAGGGCTCGCAGTGTTTAACCAAGGTGTGGGAACCCTGTGTAAGGATGTAAAGAGGCGAGATAACAGAAACCACAGTATCCTCTGTAGATGATGATAAGCGAGTGTGTTCACACCACAGACACTGACCCGCATCACTTTCTCACACACAACACTGTCTCAGTTATGGAGAAATCGCTCATTCAAAACACAAAGTATACATTATCTGTACACAAAAGTTCAGGTCTTTCTGTTGTAAAATAGCTTTTCATTTTATATGTATTCCATTATCAGTCTTTGTTAACAGAGAAGCCGTTCACACCAAAACATAGCTGACATGATTTACATTAAGCTAAACATCCCATACTGTCACTATAACAGAGACTCAAGGATGCAGTATAGAATTAATCTGATCTGAACATTAATAACGGTAAGATGCCATTAGCCTTTTGATATTATTTTTAAGATCATCATCTGATTGTAAAATTATATATAATGATTTGTTCGTTGTTTGCAGTCTAGAAGACTGTAATTAACCCTCTGGGGTCTGGGCTGTTTTTGGGGCCCTTGAGATGTTCTGACATGCTCTGACATTTGTGCTTTTTTCAGTTGCATATAATCATATTAATGGCAAAGGTGTAAATTCACTCTATATAGCACAAACAGGGCTACCATAATATGTGAGCCACGTGTATGTACATGTTTTCATTTTTAAGAGAATAATGTTTATGCATGGTTATTGAAAAAACTAAAAACTAAAATTTCTGAAATAAGGCCACAAAACACATACTAAATATGTGGCAATAAGACTTTTGACTAATGGATGTCCTCGCCTAGAGTTTTTTCTTCAAAATTATGTGAAAATAGTCTTGCTTTATCGTTCACATAAAACCATACATTGATTTAAATTGATGTAAAACAGGTTTTGCTTGGAAAGCCAATATGCGAGGGGGCGTGAACGAGGAGTGGTTTACACCTTAGAATACAATGTCCCACCCACTCTGCATAATGATGAGCCATTCACTCAGGTGTGACACTGACTGAGCCACAATGCAAGGACAAAAGATATATTTAGAAGAAGACTTATATTGACCATTTAAGATTTTGCTTACATCTATCTTGTAAATATGTTTTGCTATTTTATTAAAACGGTTACAATTACAACAATAATTACAATTTCAACAATATTTCAAGTGTACTCTTTCTTTGTAAAAAAAAAAAAAGATTATAGGCCTACATTTTATCTATGTATTCATTAGTTTGAATATAGTCAACATTGGAACAGCTAACATCTTAGTTGATGACTTTATTTTTGACAAAAATAGATATAGAAATTGCTAAACAAAAGCTTATTTGACGTGGCAGTATATTCTACAGTAAAAACTGTACCCAAATCTAGTCAACAAGATGTTGTCTTTCATATTTCGCCTGACTGTAACGTTGTTTTCATGAAATATTAGGGCATATTGTTAATTTGCAGTTTAATACGTTGCTTATACAAATAGCCTACATTTTATTTCAACATATTTCATCTTTTATTTCATATTTCATTTTATTTCACATTACTCATCTCAGTATAGCAATACAGTTTGCTAAAACATCATCATTCATTCACACACGCAATTTAAATTTAACTTCTGGCAAAGATGAAGTTGACGATAGGCTATTGACTCGCAATCTTCGCAGTAGGCTAGTGGACGCACCGGAGAAATGCACATTTATTAGGCTACATAGTTTTTTGTTTTGGATGGTTTTGTTTAGAACCAGCTTTCTGTAAATATATTTCACATTTTTTAGACATGTGAGGCGAGTAGACTACGGTCTGGTTAATGATGATCTCCAATTCAAGCACCTTATGTTGTGATTGCTAGCCTATATTTACTTTAAATCCAGGAAATTTGTTAATGAAAAAAATATTAAAATTAAGATACAATTGATACAAAACGAAATTCGTTTTAAAGAAAGGATTTGTAGTTTCTGTTTTGAGGTCTCTGTGAAAGTTTGAAAGTCTTTTAGTGCGCTTTCAGAGCGCTCGCGTCCATAATGGAGAACTGTCACGTAATATTGTTTTTTCCAATCCACGAAAAATAAAAGACAAAAGACTTTTAAGTAAAACTTACTCCGAAATTGTGTCCTCGGCGGAATTCGCTCTTCAAAATGCTGCCGTTCGTAGTCTGAGTTACAATCTTCCTCTGAGGAAACAACTATCTCACTGTCCAGAATCATCTGAAGGGCGTCTTTACTGGAGAAGCGTGCCATACTCAAAACGCGATGAACTATCAGTAAGTCTGATGAAGAAACTGTGTTTTTATGGCATTGATCGGGGGGCGTATGCGATGCATACTAGATCACCTAAACTATTTACCATTTGAATAGCGCCGGGGGCGGGGCGGCCTCAACTCATTATAGAGATAATGAGGCAGAAGGAAAAACGGTACCTCTCCTTGCTTTCAAATGGATTACATGAGTTGAAAACATTTGTTTTTTATATAAATTACTTCATTTAAAAGAAGAGATTTCAAGCTTCATAAAGACATATCTCACGTGTCTGTGTGAGAAGTATTCGGTGAGTTACAGTTCATTTTCGGACGCGTTTCAGAATGGACTTCACTGACAGAGAGAAGGCAGAACTCGCTTCGTGTTTATTTTTCTTTATTTGGCGAAAAGCTCAACACTTTGTTTTTATTATGAGTACACACAAAAATAATACACATTTAACAGAATCGATTGATGTACGAAACTCCTATGAAAAATCAAAGTCAACAGAGTATTTATGAGTTTATTTTACACTGATAAAAAAAAAAGCGAGCTGGTATCGCCGGCGATACCGTAGACCTCAGGGGGTTAACAAGTGTTGCTGGTCACACATACAGTGCTATATTTGCACCACACCCTTGACATCAGTGAAGAGCTAATAACAGCTGTGTCATATAAAGTTCAAAGTGGTCACATGACTGGCCACAATATGACTTCTTCTTAAATGCAGGCTCAATATATGCAAGCAAACAATCTTAAATAGTTTTTATTCTGCAATAACTGTCATCTATATATTATGTATCATTGTAAAGGACCACTTTGGAGTTTTAATGTATGCTGTTGATTAAATGAAATATGGGTTGGGTTATTGGTAAAATATCTTTTATTCAATTTATTCAAATAATTCTATATTTTGTATCCGCTTTAATGTTCTTTGTATGTGATTGACCGGAAATCCTGTGCACCTGTGATGTTGAAATTTGTCCCTTTGGTGGCACCGTAGTTTGCACAATAGAAGATGAGCTTTTAAAGGGTAGCTGGTGGGTGTGAATGGTACGCAGCTGTGTTTGAGCATACATGTGGATTTTATCTGAGATTTTGTTTATTTTTATGAACTTGAACTCGACGCCCGTTTCATGACGGAAGAAAGGACTATCGTATATTGTTTTGCATTCCTTGGTGAGCGCAGCGAGGTACGATATGTTTCGTTCATATAATTCAGAAAATTGTTTGCACATATGTATGGTTTATTTTGCTGTGTAATTAATGTTTGTCACCTTGAATGTTTGTTCATGTAATGATGTTTGTAGCCGTGAAAACAAGTGTGTGAAATGTTTGTTGTATGTATGTTTTTAATACAGTTTTCACGGTGCTAAGGTGATGATGGATTGAAAGTTGAACGTCATGCTGGTTTGGCGAACTAAATAAAGAAACACCTTATGCATCAGTCGAGACTCTCTTTTTGGATCCAAGGGCTGCTACAGTGAAAACTCGACGCAACATCTGAGTCATCTGCTATGCTGCACGTCGTCTTCGTTCCGGAGGTTGTCATTGTTTGTTCCACGCATCCAGACAAGGTCGTAAATTAGTAGCACATTTAACAGAGACTACAGATGCGGTGAGAGACTCAGGTTATCGGGCATTTAAAAAACAAACAAAAAAAACAACGAACTAACTGAAACTGAACTGTTTACTTACATGGCCATATCCTGATTCATCCAAGTCGTAAGGCTAAATAACAGGCTCTTGTGTTTGTGAGTGAATTGTGAAATATCTGAAAAGGTTACACATATGAAATGTTTAATGGTTGATTTTCACTTTTAAATTTAAAAATTTGTGAAATGTGATTAAATTGTATGGTAAAGAGCTTTACATTTCGAATTAACTTTAGCCATTCTAATTCTTAAGCTGTCTTGAATACTTAAAGTGTTTTTTGGTATTTAATTTACATTTTGGGTAGGTCTATCTTAGTATTTGAAGTGAGCAGTGTTAGGTTACACCACCATCTTATAACCACAGCTCCCTGAATCACTTTAATTTAGAAATACATCAATTAGTGATACAAACATGTCAGAAGAGAAATCTAGAGGCCCAGAAGAAACAGTCTCTCGTGAACGAAAGCTTACAGAGAAAGGTAAACAAATGCGTGAAGAGGAAGCTAAAAGGCATGTAAAGGCATTTTTGAAAGCTTATGAATCTTGGAAGCAGATAGCACGAGAATCTAGAACTAGGCTTAAGAAATTCTGTTTGAAAGAGGATCTTGATAAAATAAACCAACACATTCAGAGTGGATACGACCGTGTAAATCAAAATTATGAGCCACTTCAACGGAATTCTCTTAGCACACCAGAGATTGTGCAGAAATTGGATGCTTGTAACACACTGACAACAGAAATATGTGATCTTGTGAGTAGACGGCTCGATGTAGAACTAGTTCAAGAGACCTTTAAAGAGGAAGCTGAAAAAGAAAGAGTGCGAATGATTTTAAGTCGTGAAGAATATAAATCTGTCTTTGGTGAGACAAGCACCGAAAGTGTTATTTCAGAAGAATCCATAAAATTAGATAACCTGTCAATCACAAGTTCTAAGGCTTCTAGCAAGCGAGTAGATGCGGAAGCAGATCTCGCAGCCAAATTAGAACAGGCAAAGTCTATTGAAGAGATACAAGCTCAACAGGCCAAACTGATTAAGCTGGAAAGTGAATGGAAACTCCATGAGTCACAAATGTTGATAGAAATGAAGCAGAAACAAGTAGAAGTGGAACTGAAGTTAGAAGAGGAGAAAACAAGGCTAAAAATGTTGCAAGCAAGCATGGATGTGAAAGTGGCTGCAGCTCGAGTTAGAATATACAATAAACTGGAAGGTGATGTGGAGAACATGGTGGGAGAACCAAATACAGCCTCTGTTGTCAGAATCACTCCGGCTACATATTCAAATAGACAACTAGATACAGGAGTCTCCCTGTTCCAATCGCAACCATCATCTCAGAGTGTAACAGCCAACTTAGCTGAAGCAATTGCAAGCTCATTAAGTCTAAATCGTCTGCCTGTTCCTGAACCAACCATGTTTGCTGGTGATCCTTTGAAATTTGTTGACTTTTGGATGTCGTTCACAATTCTAATTGACAGGAAACCTATCTCTGCTAGTGAAAAAATGCTCTATTTGAAAGGCTACCTCTCAGGAGAGGCACGGAAGGCTGTGGAAGGATTCTTTTACCGGAGCTCTGAGGATGCATATGAAGGTGCTTGGGCAGTTTTAAAGGACAGGTACGGAAATCCATTCATTGTGCAGAAAGCGTTTCGAGATAAGCTGATGAAATGGCCTAAGATTAGTCCTAATGATTCTCTAGCACTTAGAGATTTTGCTGACTTTTTAAAGAGCTGTGAAGAAGCTATGCCCCATGTCAAAGGATTGGCCATTTTAAATGATTGTGAGGAAAATCGTAAGCTTTTGGAAAAATTACCAGACTGGATTGTTCGCAAATGGAGCCGAATCGTAGTAGAGCAGCTTGATGCATCTGGAGAATATCCAATCTTTGAACACTTTACTAAGTTTGTGCTGAAGGAAGCCCGTATAGCCTGTAATCCCATCACTTCTTCCTTTTTGAGCTCCAGCTCAGTAGATGAAAAGTTCCCCAAGAGGGCAAAGGCCCTCAGTACAAGTGCCCAAACAAAATATCATGCATTTAAGTCAGAAAGTTTGTCTCCCTTCAAGCCAAAGCTGCCATGCCCTGTCTGTAAGGATGAGCTGCACGGCATTGTTAAGTGCCCAGTCTTTGCTGCCAAGTCTATGGGAGATAAAAGGTTGTTCATACATCAAAATTATCTATGTTTTGGATGTTTGCGTAAGGGACATATAACTAAAGATTGTAAAACGCGGCATGTCTGTGGAGTGTGTAGCTGGCGCCATCCAACCTGTCTGCATGAAGAGAGAGAGGAGAGATCCGGTGAAATAAAGAGAAGTTTCACTTCTGATTCCACAGAAGGACAAGCAAATCAGCAAGTCCGCAAAGTCTTGTCCCATGCAGTAACTCAGAATTCTTCTGCTACCTCAAGTATTGTTCCGGTTTTCTTGTCATCTATGAAAGAACCCCAGAAGGAAATTCTTACCTATGCGCTTCTTGACACACAGAGTGATTCATCTTTTGTCTTGGAAGATCTTGTCAGAGAGTTGGATGTAGTTTCTCAACCATTACAGTTGAAGCTTAGCACAATGACCGCTGTAGACACAGTTATAGCCAGTCAAAGTGTGTGTGGTTTGCTAGTTCGAAGCTTTCATTCTGAAAATCACATACAGTTACGGCAAGCATACACACGTGACTTTATTCCTGTTGATAAGTCTTGTATACCAACCAGAACCACAGCATTGCAGTGGCCTCATCTCAAACATCTTGTAAATAACTTGCCATCTCTTCAGGACTGTGCAGTGGGACTGTTGATCGGCTGTGATTGTCCTTCAGCTTTAGCTCCCCTTGAGGTCATCACTGGTGGGGAGAATGAACCATTCGCACAGAAGACCGAGCTGGGATGGAGTATCATAGGAGCAGCTAATCCCCACTTGGATAGGCAGGGAAGTCAAAGATTCGTACATAGGGTTGCAGTGAGAGAGATGCCAGTTCCATCGGCCGCAGACATCTTGAAGGTTCTGGAGTCTGACTTCAACGAGAGGAATTCTGAGGGTAAATGTGTCTCTCAAGACGATGTGCGCTTCATACAGATTCTTAGTGAAAACATTCAGCAGAAAGAGGACGGTCATTTGGAGATGCCTCTCCCATTTAAAGGCCAAAATCCCCCATCATTACCTAACAATAAGAAGCTGGCAATAATTCGCTTGCAGCACTTAAAGAGGAAGTTCAAAGCCAATCAACAGTTTTATGGTCATTACAAGGCATTCATGGAGGATGTGATCAACAAAGGTGACGCAGAGCCAGCCCCAGAGGTATCTGTCGGAGATGTTGTTTGGTACATACCTCACCACGGTGTGTACCATCCGAAGAAGCCTGGCAAATTGAGAGTTGTCTTTGATTGTTCAGCTAAATTTTGTTGCATCTCATTGAACGATACTTTGCTGACAGGCCCCGATATGATTAATTCCTTGGTGGGAGTTCTCTGTCGTTTCAGAAAGGAGAAGGTGGCCATCATCTGCGATATTGAAAGGATGTTCCATCAGTTCTTCGTTAGACCTGACAATCGCAGTTATTTGAGGTTTCTATGGTGGGAGCATGGAGACCTTGATCATGAGCCTAAGGAATACCAGATGGCAGTCCATCTCTTCGGTGCTGCTTCCTCTCCAGGGTGCGCTAACTTTGGCCTGAAATATCTTGCACAGCAATACAAAGCACTTTATCCCTCTGCAGCGGCATTTGTTGAAAATAGTTTCTACGTTGATGATGGGCTAGTGAGTGTTCCCACAGTTAAGGAGGCCTGTGAACTGATAGTTGAAGCACAAGAGTTGTGTAAAAGAGGAGGCCTACGACTCCACAAATTCAATTCGAATGAAAGTGAGGCTCTTCATTGTGTTGAGGCATCCGAAAGAGTGTCAAGGGTCAAACAGCTTGACCTCAATCCTGATTCAGCCTCAATAGAATATGCACTGGGTATTCAGTGGCTAATTGAAAGTGAACATAACATAAACTTGATTATGTTTAACATAACTTGATAATTTAACATAAACTTGAAAGACAAGCCAGACACACGCCGTGGCATTCTATCAGTCATAGCTTCCTTGTATGATCCTCTGGGTTTTGTGGCTCCATTCGTTCTAAGTGGAAAGTGCATTTTGCAGGAACTATGTCGTCGGAGTATTGGATGGGATGATCTGCTTCCTGAGGACTTGCTCCCACGGTGGGAGGAATGGAAGGCTGGTCTTCGAGGCCTTAAAATAGTCTGGATCCCAAGATGTTATCACCCACAAGACTTTGGCAAGATTGTGAGCGTAGAATTGCACCACTTTGCAGACGCAAGCAGTGTAGGCTATGGTGCATGTTCTTACCTTCGATGTAAGGATGTCAGGAACAAAGTTCACTGCAGTTTCGTCATGGCAAAGGCTAGGGTTGCACCATCAAAGATTACAAGCATTCCCCGTTTGGAACTGTCAGCTGCTGTGGTCGCAGCCAGAATGAGCGTTTTGCTGAAATCAGAGCTGAATATGAAGATTGATGAAGAATTCTTCTGGACAGATTCTCAAGTCACTCTAGCATATATCAACAACGAGGCACGGAGATTTCATATCTTTGTGGCGAATCGTGTTCAGCTGATACGAGAGTACACAATTCCGAGCCAGTGGTTTTATGTTGATACAAAGGAAAACCCAGCTGATCACGCCTCTAGGGGGCTCCGTGCATCAGACATTTTATCAACAACCTGGCTATCAGGTCCTGAATTTTTGTGGAAGGAAGAGGTCCATCCAGAACCTACTTCATCACTCGACCTTTTGGTTGGTGACCCAGAGGTTAAAACCATTCAGGCATTTGCAATAAGAGTGACCGATTGCACGAACATGCTTGATCGCCTGTCTAGGTTATCCTCTTGGACAACACTCCTGAAGGTAGTGGCGAGAATTAAGAGACTAGTGTCTGGACGAAAGTGTCAAACTGATGTTGTGACTGTTAAAGAGCGAGAGAGTGCTGCCAAAGCAGTGATAAAGCTTGCCCAACAGCAAGCATTCAGTCAAGAGATAAAGGCACTTGAAACAAGGGAAAGTCTTCCATGTTCTAGTCCCCTTTTTAGTTTTGATCCCATTCTTAAAGAGGGCATACTTTGTGTTGGTGGAAGATTGAAACATTCATCACTTAGTGAAGAATTTAGGCACCCGCGCATTCTACCCAAAGACAGCCATATCACCCAGCTTGTATTGTCGCACTATCATGCACAGGTATGCCATCAAGGTCGAAGTCAAACTCAAATGGAGCTTAGAGCAAATGGATTCTGGATCATCAGTGGTAGCAAGTTGGTTGCGAAACTGATACACAAGTGTGTTCAGTGCAGGAAGCTGAGGCGTCCGGTAGAAGAGCAGCGTATGGCTGAGCTTCCTAAAGAGCGTGTTGAAGCATCTGCCCCATTTACATACTGTGGAATGGACTGCTTTGGACCATTTGTCATTAAAAGGTATAGGAAGGAGTACAAAAGGTACGGCTTGATATTTACCTGTTTCTATTCCCGAGCTGTCCACATTGAAATGTTAGAAGATCTATCCACTGACTCCTTTATCAATGCCTTACGGTGTCTCATCAGCCTAAGAGGAGTAGTGCGCCAACTGTACAGTGACCAAGGCAGGAATTTCATAGGAGCTAGTAATGAATTGAAAGAAGCACTTAAACAGTGTGACAACCAGGCTTTGGAAATGTTTCTGGCTGAGCATCAGTGTGAGTTTGTCTTCAATGCCCCGTCAGCAAGCCATGCTGGTGGAGTTTGGGAGCGCCAGATACGCACTGTTCGAAGTGTGTTGGATGCTACTTTGGCTCAAAGTTTAGGTAGGCTTGATGATCCCTCCCTTAGGACACTCTTTTACGAGGCCATGGCCATCGTTAATAGCCGCCCACTGACCGTAGATGGAATAAATGATTCCAACTCTCTTGAACCTTTAACGCCTAATCATCTAATCCTAATGAAGTCAAAAATTGCTCTTCCACCTCCTGGGAAATTTGAGAGTGAGGATGTATACTGTACAAAGCGATGGCGCCGAGTTCAATATTTGATCGAGCAGTTCTGGAGTCGATGGAAGAGAGAATACCTCCAGAACATTTCCACACGACAGAAGTGGCACGTGGCCCGGCGCAATTTCAAAGTGAATGATGTGGTCATTGTAAAGGAAGATATCCTCCCAAGAAACCAGTGGCAGTTGGGGCGTGTAGTGGAAACCTTTATGGATAGTGATGGCTTAGTGCGAAGAGTCAAAATACGAGTTGGAGAACAGAAATCAGGAAAGCATCAGTTTCCATCTAAACCTTCTGTTATAGAGAGGCCTATTCAAAAGTTGGTGCTGCTTTTTGAAAGTGAATAGTCAAAGTATACGTCCACATACATACATGCACAGACAAACATACAAACATGCATAACCCATCATATTAACATAACTCTATGCTTATTTGCACAATTGTCCAATATTGGGATGGTAAGTGGTCTATAAGATCTTAAGAATCATGTATGATTTTTTTTGGTGTTGCAATTATCATGACATGATTGGTGGGAGTGTAAAGGACCACTTTGGAGTTTTAATGTATGCTGTTGATTAAATGAAATATGGGTTGGGTTATTGGTAAAATATCTTTTATTCAATTTATTCAAATAATTCTATATTTTGTATCCGCTTTAATGTTCTTTGTATGTGATTGACCGGAAATCCTGTGCACCTGTGATGTTGAAATTTGTCCCTTTGGTGGCACCGTAGTTTGCACAATAGAAGATGAGCTTTTAAAGGGTAGCTGGTGGGTGTGAATGGTACGCAGCTGTGTTTGAGCATACATGTGGATTTTATCTGAGATTTTGTTTATTTTTATGAACTTGAACTCGACGCCCGTTTCATGACGGAAGAAAGGACTATCGTATATTGTTTTGCATTCCTTGGTGAGCGCAGCGAGGTACGATATGTTTCGTTCATATAATTCAGAAAATTGTTTGCACATATGTATGGTTTATTTTGCTGTGTAATTAATGTTTGTCACCTTGAATGTTTGTTCATGTAATGATGTTTGTAGCCGTGAAAACAAGTGTGTGAAATGTTTGTTGTATGTATGTTTTTAATACAGTTTTCACGGTGCTAAGGTGATGATGGATTGAAAGTTGAACGTCATGCTGGTTTGGCGAACTAAATAAAGAAACACCTTATGCATCAGTCGAGACTCTCTTTTTGGATCCAAGGGCTGCTACAATCATGAATTAAACCCAATGTTTATTTGTGCTTCAGACACATCAGAGAGGAGGTCACGTAAACCAACCACAACAGCTTCAGATCACATGACTAATAACGGTAAGATGCCATTAGCCTTTTGATATTATTTTTAAGATCATCATCTGATTGTAAAATTATATATAATGATTTGTTGGTTGTTTGCAGTCTAGAAGACTGTATTTAACAAGTGTTGCTGGTCACACATACAGTGCTATATTTCCACACACTCTTGACATCAGTGAAGCGCTAATAACAGCTGTGTAACAACATACAAAACATACCTAGCAAAACATAGCTGACATGATTTACATTAGACTAAACAGCCCATACTGTCACTATAACAGAGACTCAAGGATCAGTACTGCTGTGCCATAAAGAGACTTTGGGATATTAAATCTCTCATTTATGCCCTGATTTAGTGTCTGTCGTGTCTCGCGTGACTGGGGAACATCTGAACATCACCTGCCATAGCTTTTTCCGCTATTTTCATCTTCCGGGTTTAAAATCTTCATCGTGTCAGAGCACTATAGTACTTTGATGACTCATCGGTGTCTCATAATTATTCATGTGACTGAGTTTTCTTATCCAATGAGAAGACACTTGCTCTTAATTATTCATGACACCACGTGGAACTTTCCAATGACAGACATGTCAAACTGTGATATTGCATAGTAGATGAGAGAGGCAATGATGGGACGTGCGTGGTGTCACATGGTCAGCTCACAGTATGAGTGCACACCCTGATAACAGATCTTTCTTATAAGAACATTCTCCAAACATACAACTGACTTCAGCCACAGCCTTAGATGAAATAAAAGACATTAAATCTGTGAAGATCTCAGCAGAGGAGGATTAAACAACTCCACAAACAACATTACCAGCTTCACTTATTACTAACCAGACTGACTTTATTTCTGTCAGACGTCTACAGAAGCTCTTATTGAGAATTAACAGAGATTTAGATGTTGATGTTTTATTATTTTGTTTGACATTGATATTTTAAATTATAATAGACCTCAGATTACACAGTTTGATATCCAACAGTGTCATAATCATTTATAATGGATCTGAATTGCAAAATAAGACACAAACATTTGAACTACTGTGTCATTTAGACACAAAGAGACATCAAGAATCAGCTTATGAATCTCAACAATGGTGACGATCGAAACCTTCATGCTGCAGTGCATGCTGGGTATCTAGTCTTTGTGTAGTCTGGCTATCACCAGACCAAGCTCAATCTTTTAAGATTGAACATTAGTCTGGTGAGTCTGCTCTGTGTTTTCTCCTGCACAAGAGGCGTGATCAGCGGGCATAGTTCAAATGACTCTGAACGCAATTGGATAGTCCTTCAACCAATCAGACCAACGATCCGGGTGACGTACTTTGCTTCTCTATCGTCATTGTGTTAAACCCCCCAATAGCGTGCCAGGTGGATAAGGCAGTTTGTGATTGGTTCCAATGCAATGCATGCTGCAATAAATGAACAGTGTTGATCCTAGATATAGTTTTTCTGCGATCGTGACGACCGCAACATGAGGCGTCTCCCGCTAGTTTGTGATCTGTAAACCCTCGCTTCCAAATTAATCTTGTTACCCACCATTTTTATTTCATAATCTTTTATCCCTCCATGGCAAATTTCAGTCCCACTTGAATGCTCCTCGACTGGTCATTTCTGGTCTTCTCCTCACATGGTCACATGGTTGATTTTCCAATATTGTACTTTTGTGTTGGATCAATATTTCACAAATTGAATATTTCTTTCATTTTGACTCCTACTTATCTGTTAATAAGTGATAAGTGACAGGCAGCGAGCATATGACAGATTGCGTGCAGAGTATTGCTGCGCTACATTACTGCCGTTCTCGACAACGCACCAAAAGTGGGGATTTAGTACGTACTCACATGAAGAACAAATGAAGAGTTCAGATGCAAAAGCCTCTAAATGCCATTTGAAATTTTCTTATAGAATGATCATTTTTTATCAAGCTTGTATATTTAAGTTCAGTAATTTCACTTAAATGATCATTAATAGATCATCTTCATTGCCATTTAAGTGAAATTATTGATTTTAAGTATACGAGCTTGATAAAAATGATCATTCTATAAGAAAATTTCAAATGGCATTTAGAGGCTTTTGCATCTGAACTCTTCCAATATAGACACAGAGTGAGAGGTTTAAGACTCAAACTTTCTTTGATACAAAAACACCTTGTGCGAGTTGTTGTATTTAATGTTGATAATGAGCAAGAATGCAATTGTTCCCAAATATCCACACGGTGGCAAACGTGACATTGATTATCATACAACAGGTCAACAAATAAAATGTGTATTTTAAACACAGTACTATCAGTACTTACTCTATTTTGCAACGAAATAATAGTTCCAACGAAAGAGAAAAGCGGAACTACAGCACACACCCGTGTTTCGTAAACAATTCTGCAGCTTTGAAAAGAATTGTGAGTCAATCATTCAATGATTCATTTATAAATACAGCTAGTTGCTTTGTTACTGAATGTAAGAATGACTCAATGACTCGCTCATTGAGAAGACAGTGACTTACAGTATTGGTTTTAGTTTAATATTTCAAAGTATCACTTCGTTTTTCCGTCATTGCATATTGCTCTATTGAACATTTTTCATTGAAAACATTTTTTATTTCATAAAGTTATTCATAAAGGTAAAAAAAAAAAAACCCACTGAGAAATAAATTTAGGGGGCAAATATTGTCCCTTAATGGAAAAGGTATGACTGAAGTCTAAGTGGAAGAGAGGGGGTACGCAGAAGGAGGTACACCACTCTAACAAGTTGGAACCACGTCTCTCACCATTAGTCCACAACTGCTGAAATCTTGCTGAATCCACAATCTTGCTGAAATTGCTGCTTAGTAAAATAGTTATTTTTCAAAGTTTTGCAGTTTATTATATTACTGTCTTCATGCTGATTTCTGTCATTGCAGGTATAAATATAACGCCGCTGGAAGGATGCAACGTAAGTTGAGTTTCTGAAATTGAAGTTGTAGAGACTCCTATCAATAATAGTCCAAACTGAAGCAGTGCAATAACATGCGCATTTTAGATATGTGTGTAATCTGAAATATGAATGTGCTTTTCTAATAATTGCTGATGGTTTATGGGGGCATTCAGTCCATAAGCTGTGAATACTCTGCATACAAAAGCCAATTGAAAGAATGAGTTTGTGGACTCTGTCTTCTCAATTTTGATTTCAGAGTCAGACTGAAAAGCTTCAAAATCTTCTAGAGCAGATCGAGAACATTACAGATCAAGAGCTTCCTTTGACTGTAAGTCTTCAAGAGAATTTTTTTTTTTAAATAATCAAATCAAATGTAATTGTCAGTTACATGATTGTCATCGCAGGTCTGATTAATTGGCTTTCTTAATATTTACATTTACAGTATTTTTTTTCTTTTTTTTTCTGATCAATAAATTAGACTCCAGTGACCGATGTTTTGAATATGGTGCTCAACGCTTCAGGAGAGATTTCAGAGTCTTCATCATCAGTCAGCCCAGCTGAACTAGCCTCCAACGGAAACCGTATGTTAAAAGCCAACGAGAAACTCATCTCTACATTGGTGAAGCCGACAGACACAAATGACAGTGTCAGTTTTACTCTTGCTGCTGTTGGTGAGTGGAGAAACTGTTATTATTGATGATAAAACTGAGCTTATATATGACATCAGGGAGTTTATATAGTCTAGAGCAGGGGTTCTCAACTCTGGACCACGAGATCCACTTTCCTGGAGTTTAGCTCCAACCCTAATCAAACACACCTGAACAAGCTAATCAATGTCTTCATGATTACTACAACGTTACAGGCACACAGCAAAATCCCCAGTGCTAAATCAACACTGCTCAGAGTACATATTGTCCCAATCTAAAGATTAGGCTTGTTTGAGATGCGACTTGCCTCGCCTGAAATGTATGCGAGAGTAGGCGGCTGCAGTGAGAGGAGGAGTGAAAAAAGAGCAGGCAAGCCGGACAGTTCTCTCTTCCCGCAGTGGATCGGACACCTGTGAGATCAAAGATGGATATCGCGGGATTCACGCTCTTGCACAGTGTTGCTAATAAACTGGATGGAATTTAAGTTCTGTTGCTTTTATATGAAAATAAATATAATGAACAAGACACCCATAAGTAGCCTACTTATTTAATTCCATTCCAAATACATGTTTATCAAGCTTTTTTTTCTTTAATACAGACATATGTGTTTTTATTATTTATTTATTTTTTATAAAAATTACATTGCATAACCCATAGAGATCGCACTGTCAGATAGTTTGGGAATATTCACACATAACGTATAAAACATGATATCAGAGTTTTAAAATCAAACATTTTAAAAGAGAACAATACATCACGGTTGTTTAAACCAATGATCATTAAGCTGTGTCGTCAGTAAGTCGTTTCCCATCATGCTTTTGATCAGCGCAGTCAGTGGAGAGCAACTGCGCTCGACTGCAGAATCCGACACGTGCGCCTTGCGGTCGCGAGAGTTTTTTGACATACGTCAGCATGACATCAGAGCAAGGCGGACCGCACTCGGACACATTTCTAACCGGCATGCATCTGGCGCTGATCACCGGTGATCGATTCTGCGCAGATTTTGCTCATCTCAAACAAGCCTAGTGTTAACGGTGTTAAAGTTAATGAGATAATTAAGTGATTAATTAAGAGATGATTGAGCATTAGTGATGAACACCCGCTTCAGCCACAGCCTTAGGGTCTGTTTACACGACACCGTTTTCAACTAAAAACGTAAAACTTTTTATAAGTTTTGGCCGTTCGTTTCCACAACAACAAAGAGTCAGTTTGGGTGCCTGAAAATGCAAAGTTTTGAAAACTCAAAGGAAACACTTCTGAGTTTTAAGCGTATCATTGTCGTGTAAACGTAGGGGAGACCAGGGACAGTTGCAACACTTTTTGCATTTCTCTCAGTTACTCAGAGACTATTGGGACTAGATCAACCAAATTTGTATATATTAAACTTGCATCTGTCTGCTAATTACCCATACCATATAAAGATGATTATATACAGGTCCTTCTCAATAAATTAGCATATTGTGATAAAGTTCATTATTTTCCCTAATGTAATGATAAAAATTAAACTTTCATATATTTTAGATTCATTGCACACCAACTGAAATATTTCAGGTCTTTTATTGTTTTAATACTGATGATTTTGGCATACAGCTCATGAAAACCCAAAATTCCTGTCTCAATAAATTAGCATATTTCATCCGACCAATAAAAGAAAAGTGTTTTTAATACAAAAAAAAGTCAACCTTCAAATAATTATGTTCAGTTATGCACTCAATACTTGGTCGGGAATCCTTTTTGCAGAAATGACTGCTTCAATGTGGCGTGGCATGGCCGTAATCAGCCTGTGGCACTGCTGAGGTGTTATGGAGGCCCAGGATGCTTCGATAGAGGCCTTAAGCTCATCCAGAGTGTTGGGTCTTGCGTCTCTCAACTTTCTCTTCACAATATCCCACAGATCCTCTATGGGGTTCAGGTCAGAAGAGTTGGCAGGCCAATTGAGCACAGTAATACCATGGTCAGTAAACCATTTACCAGTGGTTTTGGCACTGTGAGCAGGTGCCAGGTCATGCTGAAGAATGAAATCTTCATCTCCATAAAGCTTTTCAGCAAATGGAAGCATGGAGTGCTCCAAAATCTCCTGATAGCTAGCTGCATTGACCCTGCCCTTGATAAAACACAGTGGACCAACACCAGCAGCTGACATGGCACCCCAGACCATCACTGACTGTGGGTACTTGACACTGGACTTCAGGCATTTTGGCATTTCCTTCTCCCCAGTCTTCCTCCAGACTCTGGCACCTTGATTTCCGAATGACATGCAAAATTTGAGCAACCACTGAGCAACAGTCCAGTGCTGCTTCTCTGTAGCCCAG
Source organism: Leuciscus leuciscus (assembly GCF_965113295.1). Lineage (NCBI taxonomy): Eukaryota > Metazoa > Chordata > Actinopteri > Cypriniformes > Leuciscidae > Leuciscus > Leuciscus leuciscus. The sequence goes on from NC_138727.1 coordinate 61,976,221, forward strand.
GTCAGGCGCTTCTGCCACTGTTTCTGGTTCAAAAGTGGCTTGACCTTGGGAATGCGGCACCTGTAGCCCATTTCCTGCACACGCCTGTGCACGGTGGCTCTGGATGTTTCTACTCCAGACTCAGTCCACTGCTTCCGCAGGTCCCCCAAGGTCTGGAATCGGTCCTTCTCCACAATCTTCCTCATGGTCCGGTCACCTCTTCTCGTTGTGCAGCGTTTTTCGCCACACTTTTTCCTTCCCACAGACTTCCCACTGAGGTGCCTTGATACAGCACTCTGGGAACAGCCTATTCGTTCAGAAATTTCTTTCTGTGTCTTACCCTCTTGCTTGAGGGTGTCAATGATGGCCTTCTGGTCAGCAGTCTTACCCATGATTGCGGTTTTGAGTAATGAACCAGGCTGGGAGTTTTTAAAAGCCTCAGGAATCTTTTGCAGGTGTTTAGAGTTAATTAGTAAATTCAGATGATTAGGTTAATAGCTCCTTTAGAGAACCTTTTCATGATATGCTAATTTATTGAGACAGGAATTTTGGGTTTTCATGAGCTGTATGCCAAAATCATCAGTATTAAAACAATAAAAGACCTGAAATATTTCAGTTGGTGTGCAATGAATCTAAAATATATGAAAGTTTAATTTTTATCATTACATTATGGAAAATAATTAACTTTATCACAATATGCTACTTTATTGAGAAGGACCTGTATGACATATCGTTCACAGTATTTATTTAAATGGAAGAAGCCAGATGTTGCAACTGACCCCAACCCAGGGGACAGTTGCAACACAACCATGAGATGATTGCAACATGTTAAAAATACCTTAAATTTCACTGATTAACTTTAGCTTTTTGTCTCACTGAGCATATAGAATTCTGAAAATATTAACTGTTTTAGGCCTACTATAATATTATAGTATTATTATACTATTATTCATATGTTGAATATGTCTACTGTCTTCTTGTTGGGGGAAGGGTCTAACTGTGCATGTGCAGTATGAGTGTCATCAATCTAGCTTGTTTCTGATTGGAGAAAAATTACATGTTGCAACCATCCCCTGTTGCAACACTCCCCGGTCTCCACTACCCTAAGATGAATCAACTAAAGATAAAAGAAGACATTACATCTCTCAAGATCTCTGCTAAAGAGGATTAAACAACTCCACAAACAGCATTACCAGCTTGACTTAAATTAACTCTGTGGATTTTGCTGTGTACAAAGTTAACTGATTAGTTCAAACTAGTAATTAGATGAAATAGTTATTTTATTTTAGTCTTTTTATTGTTTAGTTTTTTGCACATTTGTGCAGATTGAATCAACTTTAATAAAAACAAAAAAACAAAACATAACTGCTTATTTTCTAAATCAGAGGTTGAAATCTTCATGGTTGGACCCAGTGTCACCTTAGATAAAATCCCTCGACTTGACACGACGAATTCTTCTGTGGACATCGATCTCATTGGGATCGCCAAGAACAACAATGAAACAAGTATGTGAGATGTGTTTTAATACAACATTTTAAATAAAACATTTTTAGAAGATATATCACTAAACCACATTTAACTAAAGGTTCTCTTACGAGAGGTCTCTCGTACTGCGTAAGATATCTTACGCTAGGGGAAAATCCTTTTTCCGCGAGATATTGAAGCCAAAAATTATCCTTAATTTTGTAATAATGCAAAACGCGTTGCGGCAGCATGCAGACATAGGCGAGGCAGCTCGCGCGCCTATTGGCTGCTCTGCGGCAACTGCAGCAGCCTATCGAGCGAGGCCTGGCATGACGCCAGACCCAATCAGGGCACTTCGCGCCCGCTGCGTCACGTCCCGCCGAAATGGGCGTGGTCTAGGCCTATAAATACCGCTCGCAGGCAGCTATTATCTGATTTTTCATCCTTCAAGCGAAGCACACGCATCGCTGGAGCTGGAGAAGAAGCCGCGCCGTCTGAGAGAGAGCACCTTCAGCGGGACAAGTCACTGAAGTCGCTGGCCGCGCCGCCTTCCTGCCTTCCTGCTGCGCTTTCCGGCGCTTATATCCTTTCTGTTTACACTGTACTCTATTTGTGTGTGTGTGTCGCCGCCGCGACACACATTCTAAAAGAGCTAGCGTCTTTTTAAAGATGCCTTCCTGCGGCTCATGCAGAGCCACACTCAGCGACGGGGACCGCCACGTGGTTTGCGTTTCCTGCCTGGGTGAGGAACATGCAGTTCTCGCGCTCGCTGACGGCGGCTGCCCTCACTGCGAGCTGATGGCAATGGCGACTCTGAGGACTCGCCTAGCCTTCTTCACCGAGACTGCTCCCCCGCCCGCCGCGGCGTCGCGCCGTAAAAAGCGCCGTGCCCAGCGGGCCCCGGAACCCTCCCTCAGCCGCCAAAGCTCGCCGGTTCGCCCGCTTGCTTCCCCGGCTTCGTCAGCCTCGCCTCCTGACGGACAGCGGCCGCCGTCTGCCGCCGCTTCCGTTGACATCGTGGATGAGGAAGCCCTGCTGGGAGAGGATGATTCCTGCTCTATCCTGGCGTCAGGCAGTGAGGATTGGGCGGGCTCTGAGGACCCCACGCCCCCTGCCCGCACGTCGTCAGGCAAGAGAGCGTCCATCGAGACGGAGCTCATGCGAGTACTCGCACAGGCCGCGGCGAGCCTCGGCCTCGAGTGGTCTTCACCTGAGCAGCCCGCTCACAACCGGCTGGATGGATTTTTCCTGCCTGGGGAGCGCGCTTCCCCCTATTCGGCTAGAGTGCGTCCTGCTGTTTCTTTGGCATTCTCCGCTGTTGACGATGCCAAGAACAAAGGATACCTTTCGGCCCACTTATGCCCGCCCTCCGCTGGACGTCGTGCTAAGCCGGCCCTACCCTCTAAAGCTTGCCGCACGACGTCAAGCCTGCTCCGCCGCGCTTTCTCCGCCGCCGGGCAAGCTGCGTCAGCGCTGCACACCATGGCAACGCTTCAGATCTTCCAGGCCGATCTCCTCCGTAAGCTGGATGAGGAAGGACCTGACGCGATCTGCGTGCCGGACTTAAGGAGTGCCACGGACCTCGCTCTCCGTGCTACTAAGTCTGCAGCGCAAGCCATTGGACGGAATATGGCCTCTCTCACCGTGACTGAGAGACATCTTTGGCTGACGCTCTCGGAAATGGCCGAGTCTGAGCGCACCGCGTTCCTCGACGCCCCGCTTTCCGCCACAGGCCTCTTTGGATCCTCCGTCAAGGATTTCGCGGAGAGATTCGCAGAGGTACAAAAAGCGTCACAGGCTATGAAGCACTTCCTCCCGAAGCGCTCCAGCTCTGCAGCAGGCCGTGCGAAACCGTCTGCTCAGAGCTCACAGCCACAGCCACCGTCCACTGCCTCCACTTCACAGCGCCGCCAGGCCCAAAGCGCGAGACCGCGCTCCCGCTCATCCGGTCGCCGCCCCGCCGTACGTGGCCCGCGACCTAGGACTGCGGTGAAGCCCGAGGCCCCGAAGTCGTCCTAGCACAGCTAGGAAAACGACGGTGTTTAAGTCCCGCTGCGGCCAGACTCACACCAAAGCTATTCGCTCATCCAGTTCCAGCAAATGTGACTGTTCCAGTGTTTTCTGCAGCCAACAAGTCGGTTCTGTCACCCGCTTGCCTGCACACAAATGCCGTTTTCACGGCTACCCAGATAAATCCCCAAAAGAGTGTATTTTCTGGTGTCTCGGCCACGGCCGATGGTGTTTCATGTGTAGTAAGAATGCCCACTGCCCAGTGCCCATCCCTACACACAAGCACAGCCTGTCACACAGGGCTCGCGCACATAAAACCGACTCAGATCGGTTGCGCTTCAAACATGGTGAATGTGCCCACTACCCAGTGCCCATTAACACCGCGTTATGCATGTCTCACGGTTTCTGTAAAAACGAAACCAACGTGCACTCGCTTCACGCAAGCGAACGATGCTTTCGGTGTGATAAATGTGCCCGCGGTCCCGCGCCCACATCCACACATAGACATGACAGTTCCCACGGGAACCGCCCAGCCCTCCCCCTCGCGGTTGACCACCGCAGAGGAGTCGAGCGCGGGCAATCTGCCCGCTGTTATCAGCGCGCCCCATGCCTCAAATGTCACGAGTGCGATGCTTGTGTTGCAGCACGCCGAAGCTTCTCCATCGCTGAGCGAGCGGAGCGCGCTTCGTATTCAACCCCTAGCTATCCATGCAGACGCATGGGCAGAGCTGCCCGGGGTTTCGAAGTGGGTGCTGAACATTATAAGAAGAGGCTATTCGCTGCAGTTTCGCCGACGCCCTCGCCGCAATGTGGCGCGCGTCGAGACCACGGTAAAAACAGAAGTAGCACATTTACTTCGAGCCGAAGTGGCGAAACTATTGAGCAAAGGGGCCATAGAGCCTCTCTCTCAAGTTCAGAGCGAAGGAGGGCTATACAGCAGATACTTCCTGGTACCGAAAAAAGACGGGGGTCTCAGACCCATACTAGATCTAAGGCAACTGAACAAAGTGCTTGTGAAGCGACAGTTCAGGATGCTCACGACCAGACAAATCCTTGTGCAGATTCGCCAAGGAGATTGGTTTGTGTCAATAGATCTGAAAGACGCGTATTTTCAAATACAGATAGCGTCACGTCACAGGCGATATTTGAGATTCGCCTTCGAGGGCCAGGCATATCAGTACACAGTCCTGCCGTTCGGTTTGTCCCTGGCACCCCGTACATTTACGAAGTGCATGGATCGCACCCCTCAGACCCCTGAGGGGGTCGCACCCGCTCGCACCCCTCAGAATGAGAGGCATGCGAGTGCTGAACTATTTGGACGATTGGCTGATTCTAGCGCAATCTCGCGCAGTGCTCATAGAACACACGACCATTTTACTCGATCACCTCGAGGATTTGGGTCTCAGTGTCAATTGGGCGAAGAGCTCTCTGTCACCCAGTCAGAAGATATCTTTCCTGGGCACAGAATTGGACTCGCTGTCCATGATAGCGCGACTATCACCACAGTGCGCGGTAGACATTCAACGCACAGCGAACTCGTTTCGCTGCGGCGCGTCTGTCCCGCTCAAGAAATTTCAGAAGATGCTAGGTCTCATGGCCTCAGCATCGTCAGTGCTCCAGCTGGGCCTGCTCCGCATGCGCCCGCTGCAGTTTTGGCTGAAAGCGCGAGTCCCACGCAGAGCGTGGGCATCCGGTTCGCTTCGCCTCAAGGTCAATCAGAAGTGCGTCACAGCTCTGAAACCTTGGAGAGCGAACGACTAGTACCAATCAGGTGTAAGCCTGGGGACTTCCTCGAGGGTGAAAGTGGTGTCCACGGACGCGTCCACCTCGGGATGGGGAGCGCTGCTCGAGGGCAGATAAACTGCCTCGAAATGCTGGCAGTAGACAACGCGCTGACGCGTTTTTGTCCCCAAATAAAAGGACGCCACGTCTTGGTCCGTTCGGACAACATGTCTGTGGTGTCCTACATAAATCGCCAGGGCGGCCTCAGGTCCAAGAACCTGTACAGGCTGGCAGAACGCCTCCTGGTATGGGCTCAGTGCAACCTGCGCTCGCTCAGAGCAGCGCACGTGCCAGGGCTCCTGAATATAGTACCGGACAGACTGTCCAGGAACAATGTTCCGGCAGGCGAGTGGTCTCTACACCCACAGACAGTCCAACTGCTGTGGAAGAAATTCGGCAGAGCGGAAGTAGACCTGTTTGCGTCTCAAGAAAACGCTCACTGTCAGGAATTTTTCTCCAAGAGCAGGAGCGCGCTGGCCCATGTGTGGCCCCGCCGCCCGCTCTATGCTTTTCCCCCCGTCTCTCTCCTGCCTCAGGTGATAGAACGGATCAGGGAAGAAGGATGCTCAGTACTGCTGGTGGCACCGCTCTGGAAAAACCAACCTTGGTTCCCAGTCGTGATGCAGTTAGCAAGTACTGCCCCGTGGCCAGTACCAGTGAGGAGAGACCTCCTCTCACAGGCCCACGGTTCGATCTGGCATCCTCACCCGGAACTATGGTCCCTTCATGTCTGGGCCATCAACGGGTACATGTTGGACTCCCTAAAGGAGTATTAAACACGATCACGCAGGCTAGAGCTCCGTCTACGAGACGACTCTATTCCTCGAAATGGTCAGTGTTTTCGGGCTGGTGCACAGCCCGTGGTGTGTCACCCACAGACTGTGGTGTGACGGAGGTGCTTTCCTTCCTGCAAGAGCTGTTGGATGAGGGCAGGGCCCCCTCCACGCTCAAAGTTTATGTGGCGGCTATAGCAGCGTTCTCAGAAACAACGCTTGGTCAGTCAATAGGAAGGAACGATTTAGTCATCCGCTTCCTTAGAGGGGCTAAGAGACTGAATCCTCCCAGACCTCCCTCAGTCCCCATATGGGACCTTTCTACGGTTCTGGAAGCCATGAAAGGTGCGCCATTTGAGCCCTTACAGTCAATCGATTTGAAACACCTGTCTTTCAAGACGGTGTTTTTGCTGGCTCTCGCTTCAGTGAAGCGCATAGGGGATCTACACGCGCTCTCTGTGAGCGCGGCGTGCATGGAGTTTGGGCCTAATGACTCAAAAGTTATACTCAAACCTAAGCACGGTTATGTTCCAAAATCCCTCAACACACCGTTTAGGGCGCAGGTTATCTCCCTGTCAGCCCTACCGGTCCCTGATGAGGAAAGAGACGCGAGCCTCCTTTGCCCAGTCAGGGCATTACGAGCTTATGTGTCTCGCTCGTCTGGTTTCAGACAGACGGAGCAGCTCTTTGTTTTGTTTAGCGGACGTTCTAAGGGACTAGCCGCGTCGAAACAGAGCCTATCCAGATGGATAGTTGATGCTATAGCGCTGGCATACGCCTCCAAGGGCATGCAGTGCCCGTTGGGTGTCAGAGCGCACTCCACGAGAGGCATGGCCTCTTCGTGGGCCTGGTCAAGTGGGATTGCCTTGCAAGATATTTGTATGGCGGCAGGCTGGGCCTCCCCGTCTACATTTATAAGGTTTTATAACCTAGAGGTTCCCGCCCTGCAGGCCAGGCTGCTGTCGGTCTAAGTTTACCAGTATTATCTGACCTGATGCGATCAGCTCAGAATGCTGCGTCTACTGAGCACAGCTCAATGTTCGACAGTAAAAAGTAACAGCACGAGATGTGCCTGGGCAAACTGTGTAAGACCCACATTCCCCCATCAGTTCAGGCCGCACCCCGCCCTGTCTGTATGATGAAATTCGCGTCTCAGCGACGCTGCCATATGTGGAAGAGTGCGGCTTCGCCCCTCCCTCCTCCCGGACTCCCTGTGAGTTCCCTGAGTGATTGTGCACTATATGTACCCCGGGCTTTCGCCCTTGGGTCTTTGGTGTCAGATCTCAGCATGCACGGCGTTTTGCATTGGGTCCCCTAGCGTAAGATATCTTACGCAGTACGAGAGACCTCTCGTAAGAGAACGTACTCGGTTACTAACGTAACCTCGGTTCTCTCTAGAAGAGGGAACGAGTACTGCGTATCTTGCCGTGCATGCACACACTCTGGTTGCTTCGATGATGAAAAACCAGATAATAGCTGCCTGCGAGCGGTATTTATAGGCCTAGACCACGCCCATTTCGGCGGGACGTGACGCAGCGGGCGCGAAGTGCCCTGATTGGGTCTGGCGTCACGCCAGGCCTCGCTCGATAGGCTGCTGCAGTTGCCGCAGAGCAGCCAATAGGCGCGCGAGCTGCCTCGCCTATGTCTGCATGCTGCCGCAACGCGTTTTGCATTATTACAAAATTAAGGATAATTTTTGGCTTCAATATCTCGCGGAAAAAGGATTTTCCCCTAGCGTAAGATATCTTACGCAGTACTCGTTCCCTCTTCTAGAGAGAACCGAGGTTACGTTAGTAACCGAGTACGTTTTAATGTGTTGAATACAAGTTTCTTCTGTTTCTGTCACACAGGATCAGCTTCTGTGGTTTTCATGAGTTATAACACAATGGAGAATTTACTGAAGCCAGACTTCTTCAACACATCAACTGACACGATTAAAACCATGATGTCCACTGTGATCTCAGTTACTCTTCCCAAAACCACCAACAGTAAACTCACCAAACCAGTCAACTTCACCTTCAAACACATCAGAGTGAGAGACTGAAATGTGTTTTTGTCCAACCTGAGAACTGATGAACATCTGAAAACATCTAATATTCAGTGTTATACTATTTTCTGCATGTTCTTTCTTCTTTTTGCAGGAGTTTGACCCCGGCAGTTCTCTGTCCTGTGTGTACTGGAGCATCAGCGAGTGGATTGTAGATGGTTGTTCTGTTTTAGAGACCAACAGCAGCTACACTGTGTGTTCCTGTGTTCATCTGTCCACATTCGCTCTCATCATGCAAACCAGCCGCCCATCAGAGGTACGAGAACATTTATAGTGAGCATTGAAGAACAGCACAGATTTGGCACTCATGTACTCTGACATGTTTCCTCAGAGCGACTCAAAGCTGGACGTGTTGAATTTGGTGTGTGTGATCGTGGGGCTGGTGTTCTTCAGTTTGGCCCTGTTGACCTTTGCCCTTTGTCAGTGGAGTCCTGGAGTGAATAATGTGGCTCGAATCAACCTCTGCGTGAGTCTTCTGTTGGCTCACCTTCTGTTCCTGCTCACACAACAGTTCCTGAGCCTGATACGCCGTCATCAGGTGAGAATGATGAAGGAGCCCTACAGTTCAGCACAGTCTCACTGAGAATCATCATAACCGTCTCTCATGATCTCCAGGTGTTGTGTGCCGTGATATCAGGTGTGCTGCACTTCCTCTTTCTCTCCGGCTTTGTGTGGATGTTCATTGAAGCTGTGCTGCTCTTCATCTGTGTGAAGAACCTATCACAGATCAGCTCCAAAAGGAGGGGGGTGCTTAGGAGTGGATTCCTGTGTGTGATTGGATATACGGTTGCTCTGGTTGTGGTGGCCGTGTCTGCTGGGGTGAATCCTAAAGGCTACGGAAGTGAAAAGTGAGTTTAGTTTGAACGACTCAGAGATCAACACCTTCATCCTTCATGTTTGTTCATTTAATTATTTTTCTTCCTCTAAACAGGTGCTGGATTAAAATGGATAAAGGCTTTATCTGGAGTTTTCAGGGACCTGTTTGCGTCATACTAGCAGTAAGCACATTTCTCATCATGACTTTGTATTAAAAGGAAAAGTGATTAAAGATTAATTACTGTTGTTTCTCTTACTGTGCAGTTAAACATGATTCTCTTCATCTACATCATCATCAGTCTGACCTCCACCTTGAAAAATCTGAACGCTGAAGTTTCACATATGAAACGAACCAAGTAACAAACAATATGATTTGAACACTCCATGAAATGTGTATATTGTTATATGCTTCATATTTCTAGACACCTTTAACCTTATTTTGATTATTCTCAGGTTAGGTAAAGTCAAATGTGTCCTAAATCATAAGCATCTGAATTTTCATACTCACAATCCTCTGGTCAGAAGACTTCTTCATGGTCTGTTCAGCTCACTTTTTTTAGAAATCAAAGACTTTTGGCAGGCGAGAGTAGCAAAAGAGTTTCTTAGTTTCAATTAAATATAGTTGTATTTTCTACAGGTTAATTAGTTTACATATAAAGTACTAATATATAAAAAAACAAGACAAAACAACATCAAGAGTAAATCGTTTACAAGCGTTGCAACACCGGAGAGGCCATTAAGAATCAGCGTCTGCCTTCATCTTCTCCTTTCAGCCTTTTATGGACAATTTATCCAATCCTGGACTTGTCTTTATAAAGCCTTTCGCCTCTTAGTCCTCCTTCTTCAGACTTTTCTTCTTTGTTGCATTCTGCGCTTCGTCCGCAACACATCCAACGGTAATGCTTGCATTTATCTTCTTTCTTTAGCAAAGCTCTTTCTAATACATGTTTTGTTCCTCTCTGTGCTTTTTAATTAATGCTTAAAACATTAAGTGTGGTATGTTTTTCTTTATAAACCACTTTCTTAAAAAAATATTTTACAATAACAATTGCAGAGGTTTTCTTCATAAACCACTTTCATAATAAACAAGTTTCAAGTGTGGTTGATTACAATACAGAAGTGTTCTACAGACAAAAAGGCATACTTATAACACGACAATTGCAGATTTTCCACAACAATATAATCAATAAATATATATATATATTAACTCTCCATCTTTCTCTGCAGGAATATGACATTTAAAACACTGGCTCAGTTTGTGGTTCTTGGTTGCTCCTGGATTCTGGGTTTCTGGAAGGAGCTGGAGATCCCCTTCCTGATCTTGAACTCCCAGCAGGGAACCTTCATGTTCCTGGTCTATTGTGTCTTCAATAATCAGGTCAGACATCAGTACAGGCAGTCTACCAGAAAATCATCTCTCACCTACTTTATATTAAAGGGTTAGTTCCCAAAAATGAAAATTAGCCATGATTTACTCACCCTCAAGTCATCCTAGGTGTATTTGACATTCTCCTTTCAGACGAATACAATCAGAGATATATTTAAAAATGTCCTGGCTCTTCCAAGCTTTATAATGGCAGTGAATGGCCGTTTCTGTTGATAATCCATCCATGATAAAAGTGCTCCACACGGCTCTGGGGGGTTAACTGTACGTACACTCCGCCGCCGACTTGAGCTGCAAAGAAGCTCTGGCCGCCCTGTCAAGGACGCTTGTCAAAAAGTACGTGGAAGCTTGTTGACGCTTTGGCCGCTCTGACGTAGCAGCATTCTATGTTCGATCATGGGAGAAGAGAAGTGTCACACCATGAAATGTAAACAGAAAAAACAATTGACGCGCTCGTGTTGTTTGAAGACGGTGAAGGTGAGTGCACGCGGCCGGGGCTCTCTCTCTCTCTCTCTCTCTCTCTCTCTCTCTGCTCGTTCTTATATATGCCCTGTCAAGTGCGCCCTGTTAAACTGACAGGACTTAAAAACACAGGCAAACTTTCACTCTATGATGGTTAAACTGTGCAATTAATCCGTGAATCACATGTGTCAAGGGCCGGGGAGCAGCTGGCCCGTATGTTTAATGAATCACGGATCAACTATGATAGCCTACCTATTCTTGACATCGCACATCCTGACTATCGTGGATTCGTACATCGCAATATCTATGCTTAAACGATACATAGTGCAGCCCTACTGGCAAGACAGAGACAAATTTGAGTATCTATCAGTACTAGTTAAAAATATTATAAATCATCAAATATCACAGCTATTTTATCCCATGCCTCATTCTTTTGTAACTGGTCCCTATATGCAAACAATGTCATATCATAAATGATAGGAAACCCAGCAACGGCGATGATCAGCTTCTCCATTTTCTCTGAACTAATGTTTTGGTAGGAATGAAAGTTTACATCGTATGTTTCTCCGGAATCAGCCAGCGCGAAGGACGTCTATATTTTGATTGGTTGCTGGCGTTTTGCCGCTGCTTGCCACTGAACCGCATCATAGCTCATTACCATAAAGTTGAGCTACTTTCAACTTTCTGATTGATGCTCTGGTCGCTCAAAACACGGCGCCGTTGGATTTGACGCTCCTTGCAGCTGAGAGAAGCCAGTTTCCATTGAAAATGAATGACTTTCGGTAACTTTGGAAGCTCAAGTCGGCGGCGGTGTGTGTACATACAGTAATAAAGGCCTTCTGAAGTGAAGCGACATGTTTGTGAGAGAAAAATATATTTACTAAAACAACTAGCTTCCGGCAGACTGCACCAGAAGAGTAACCAGTGACGCATGTATGACGTAGATGTAGGAGTGGCGTAAGCTTTGACGCCTCTCGCAGTTCAAACAAACAGGGCTGGGCAACAAACTCAACCTCCTCTCATATTTTCTCTCAAAAATGTGTCTTTTTAAACTAATTTGTGACTGGTGTTTTGTTTTGCTCTATCTCCGTGTTCATCATTACGTTGTGCGTCAGGTCAAGGGTCACTCTTTCACCGAAACGGCCATTCACTGCCATTATAAAGCTTGGAAGAGCCAGGACATTTTTTAAAATAACTCTGATTGTATTCGTCTGAAAGAAGAATGTCATATACACCTAGGATGTCTTCATGGTAAATCATGTATGACTTCATGGTAAATTATGTAAATCAAACTTTGAGTAAATCATGGGCTAATTTTCATTTTGGGGTGAACTAACCCTTTAACCCTTTAGAACCGGCTGTGTTGGTTCCGACACATACCAGCAAGCTGTATTCATTTGATCGTAACTCTTCAACCTTTTGCACTATCAAAACCATTCAAATTGCCCCTGACAGTAGACAACATACGCTTTTCGGCAATATACGGCTTATTACGGTAATTTCATGCTTTCCGTCTGCAAATGACAGCAGCGCGGGAAGGAAGGATTTGAACAGAGAGACACGAAGCGTGGCAGGTTAGAGTGTTTTGGATTGTATAAAATAATAAAAGAAACAAACAAATACATGGCGAAAGAAGTGTTAGACAGCAGAAGAGGGGATTGGGATGATTTTTAATGAAACTTGGGAAGCGGATGGCCGTTACTCTTTCATGTAGTGAGTGCATGTGTATGTGTGCGTGTGCGTGCCTATGAATGCGTGCATTTGTATGTGTGCGTGTATGAAAAAAAAGTGTCCTTAATGAAAACTGTGCCACCCAATGTCACAAAAAAGACTTGTATATATGTATTATAGTTCATTTTTCAACTTTAAAGTGTTAGTTTCTTTCGTTCATGATTTTTTTTCTAAATAAAAATCAGTAAATTTATTCTCGTTTTTTTTATTTTTGTCTATATAAATTCTTTTTACAAACTCACCACACAATAATGGTCAATAACTGTAATTTGTTGAAAGCTAATCTTTTTCTGAAAAAGATGACACTTTAAGATAGCACATTGTTTCAGAATTGTACAATCAAAAAAATCTAAATATGTGAAAAACACCTATTTTAGCTTCAGGTTCTAAAGGGTTAAGTTCATTTTTCATTTCTCATCTTCTAAAATTTAATTCTTGAAAATAACCTGGACATGTTCTGTGTTTTTGGTTTTTTTAACCAGAGTTTAAAACTATTTCTCTTCTCATTCTTGTCCAGGTCAGGCAGCAGTACAGGAAGTTCTTCAGATGTCTTTGCTGTGGACTCAAATTAACACCATCAAGAAACACTGAAGACACAAGCATCCATATTCAGCAAAGGAAGTGCCATTCTTATGAAAGTGATTCTGTCATGACCGTCTCAGTTACAAATTTCACTAGTTAACCTGCTATATATTTACAGCGGTCAATACACTTATGCGAATCTATACAATCTAATTCCTTTAAGTGCAACATTTCTTTGGTAGAGGAACTACCATGATTTTTTAGAGGCTTGTATACTGGGTTACACTTTTATATACGCTAAAAAAATAAAATAAAGCAATTGTTTTTCAGCTTAAAGTGTTTTATTAAAGCAGTGTGATATCTGTAACATTTCAAATCTTATTTTCTTTTAAACAATCTATTCAAAACTCAAAACATATTCATAACTCATAATCTCACAATCCAAAAAGATCCCACAGATGTATCCCACAGAATTTGTGAATAAACAAGTTTAGTTTCACAATTAAAAACAATAACATAAATTACCTGTAATAAAACAGAAAAAGGTTCCATGTAATTTTGCATAAGAAATGAACCACAATATCAGTAGTTTGAATCATTTATTTTAAATAAATCTAGTATTTGTTCCAAATTTGTCCTCTATCTGACTTTGAGCTTTTGAGTTTCTCACCATATAACTTCTGCATCAAGTGTTGTTTTACATACTTAGAAGAGAGAGGATTCAAGCATCACTTTGAGCCATCACTATATTGGAAATGACTTTTAGTGGCATCACTAAATGGTCACATTAGACCATGCACAGTTAGACCCTCCCCCCACCAAGAAGACAGTAGACATATTCAACATCTGCTGCTGCATTTATTGAACAAAACTTGTTTTGGATTGAACGTATTTTTTTTTTTTCATGAGATGTAATTTTGTCATGCTGTCCTGACATCTTATATGAATTAATCAAAACTTACTTAGTTTGAATTATTGTTTTGTTGACTTCTAAGTGACATGGTTAGCATGTGTCAAAGTCAGTGTGTCTAGCAGGTGTATGATGTTCTGTCATGGCTGATAGGTTTGGGGACGGTTGCAACAAGTTATAAATTGCATATTTAATAAAAGTTTGTTGCATTGCAAATTGTTCAATTCTTCCTGTCTGACACTGAAATATGGAGAGATTGAATATCATCTGTAACACCTGCACACTGAATATATGTAGGCCTATGTTCTACACATAAACAAACAAAACTCAATAACTGTTATTTGATAAATATCACTAAATAAATAAATAAATAATACGCTACAATAATATTATTATAGAAATAAATAAAACTATAATATTATAGTAGGCCTAAAACAGTTAATATTTTCAGAATTCTATATGCTCATTGAGACAAAAAGCTAAAGTTAATTAGTGAAATCTAAGGTATTTTTAACATGTTGCAACCGTCCCATGGTTGTGTTTCAGCTGTCCCCTGGGTTGGGGTCAGTTGCAACATCTGGCTTCTTCCATTTAAATAAATACTGTGAAAGATATGTCATACCCAGAAAGCAACATTGTTTCGGCCCGGATCAGACGTCTAACTTCTGTAGACGTCTGACAGAAATAAAGTCAGTCTGGTTAGTAATAAGTGAAGCTGGTAATGCTGTTTGTGGAGTTGTTTAATCCTCCTCTGCTGAGATCTTCACAGATTTAATGTCTTCTTTTCTCTTCAGTTGATTTCATCTTAGACTGTGTCTGAAGTCAGTTGTAGTTCTTGTGTTTCTGCTCGTCTCTTTTTCTGTTCTCTTCTTTTCTTCAGTGATTCTGCTTGTTAACAGGCTTATTAAGGCTGAGATGACTCCATATTTAATATACACAGATTTTGTGGCTCAGATAAGGTCCAGTTCTGGTTTATTTCTTTGCTCTTGGCTGAGATGTGGCATTGCTATGGCCTGCTTGTGGCCCAGATCTGGCCAACAGGAGTGGGCCACCCAAGGGCCGTCATTCCACGCTGCATGTGGGCCAGATCCGGGCCGAAACAATGTTGCTATCTGGGTATGTAATCATCTTTAAATGGTATGGGTAATTAGCAGACAGATGCAAGTTTAATATATACAAATTTGGTTGGTCTAGTTCAAATAGTCTCTGAGTAACTGAGAGAAAAAAAGTGTTGCAACTGTCCCCGGTCTCCCCTACATATATGACATACAAATATGAGTGAATGTGTGCAAATTTGAAAAAATAAAATATTTGCAAAGAGTTTTAAATCTGACAGGGAAGAGCAGATGAAGTCTCTCCTCATCCGCTGTCACGTGAGGTGGAGGATGAAAAGTTTGCAGAACCGTAGGCCGTGCGTATCCTCATCTAGATGAGCTGTTAGTGATGACCCCGATTACCTGCTACTTGTGACTAATAAATTGTTCACACAAATCTCTTTTGAACACAGTTTGATCTTCTAATTTCATTCTTCAATGAAGGACAATTACAGTTTTAGACAAGACTACTAAACCCCACTGTGAGCATGTTTGTAGGCATGTTTTTTCCTTTTTTTTTTTTTAGACAAACACCACATGAAGACATAATTGAACAATACCAATGTAATATTGAAAATGCCCGTCCTCTCATTATGGACACTAATGTCATTAATAGATCATACTGATGCTGTGTAAGCAAATATTCAGGTTAACACAGTACGATATTTTTGAATGGTGCGTTGTCTCTTAGTTATGATCAGTGATGAAATATATTTCCAGTCATATATCTACTTAAAAGTCCTAAATCTCCTCTAAGGTCAAGACTGAATTTATTTGTCTGATAAATGAATAAATGTAAATGTAAGATTGAATTTATTCAAAGAAGATGTCAATAGAGGGAGCTCCAGCTGCTGTATTTCATAGAGAGAGAGAGAGAGAGAGAGAGAGAGAGAGAGAGGGGGGGGTTTAACAAGCACTTTATTGTTATATGAAACCACCTTACATCACATTACTGCCAGTTATTAATAAATAATAATAATAAAAAAAAACTAAAAAAAACTTTATAATTAAAAATTCACAATGAACTGATAATTTTGTACTAGGCCTATACATAGTACCTCATTAAAACACCATACATCACAAAAGAACACCACATTATTTGTAAGTTTATAATAAGCGAATTCGATTTTCAGTCTTCCTTCTACCTGCCGTCTAAACATCATTTCAGGATCTATTGAAGCAGGGCCGGACTGGGACACAAATTCAGGCCGGGAAATCCCACACCCATCCAGGCCATCCTATGGACCCAAATAAAATATAGAATCACGGACAACCCTATTTTTTCCTAAATTACGTTTATTGGTCTAAATCCTTAGGCTGGGGCCGTGTAAAATTATTAAAGGCTGTAAATTAAATAAAAAATAATAATAATTAATGGTATCCTCACTTCCCTTTTCCTTCCCAGACAGCAACATGGTGTCGGCCCAGATCCGGCCCACATCTGGTACATGTGGATTCCACGTGAACCAGATGTGGGCCGGATCTGGGCCGACACCATGTTGCTGTCTGGGTTCTCTTCATTTACCCTAATATTTCTCACTTCCACCGGTATCATCAGCCTCATACAATAATACAATAATATATATATATGTATGTATGTATAAAGTGTGTGTATTTTTCTTGTACCTGTCTCTTCTTCACCTGTCACAATTGTTCTGGCCTCATGTTAAAAACAGAACTGTCTCCACCTTGGTGTAAAACAACCACCTTATTGTAATTTGTTTGCCCAGAATCTACATTTATTTGAGAAAAAAATCAATATTTATGACAAAATGTTTTTGCTTTCGTCTTAAAATTACTTAAATAACCAATATTTAGCAACACTATATTTCATACAATATGTAAAAAAAATTATAATAATCTTATTTTGCTTCTACATGTCATCTCACTCCCTGGCTGAATGTGTGATCATTGCACCACAGCTAGTGCTAGGTTGACTGTCTCCACCTTCATTTGATAAAAAAAAAAAAAAGGAAAGGAAAGGAAAGGAAAGGAAAGGAAAAAAGTTTTAAACTGTCTGCACTATCACTCCTGTCTCCCTGCTCCCAGTACCACATACATGTTAATATTTGTCTGCTAAATTACTAATGTAACTTTACATATTAATAATAATATTAATCTCCTTTAGCATACAGTATTTTGAGTGACGATAGTAATAGGGGCGCTATAGCTACCGCTTACATTTGCTAGCATTTCAATACTAAGTTAACGAAGAAAAAAGTACAGTATTTACAGATGAAACTGACCTGCACTTGAAGCCCTGAACAGGTCATTCATTTTGCAACATCTTGATGCTTGCTCTCTGAGTGCTTTCTTTTTCGTTGTACTTTCACTCTCAGCTCCACCTGGCTGTTTTCTCTCCATCGCCGGGTGATGCTCGCATTTTCTGTTTAACCGTTTGGCTGAGCAGGCTTTAAGTGGAATCGTAGCCTTGCCAGTCAAGACTAACAGATTCATGATTTTACTTTATTATAATAATTTTATTGAATGACGAATTCGAAAATTATCACTGGTAAAGGTAGTAGTATAAAATAATAAAAATAATAAAATAAAAAAATAAAACGCTGGCTGGCAGCAGGCCAAATTAGTCGCCAGGCCACCGGGAATTCTCCCGGTGCTCCCGATGGCCAGTCCGGGCCTGTATTGAAGCAAGTTGTAACCTTTGTTCTTTCTTGTTTTCCAAATGGCAAGTTTAGCTGTTCCCGTCAAATAATTGAATACACATATTTTCCTCCTCATTGAAAAACTATATTTCATTCCCCCAATAAACAACTTATCAGAAAAATCCTCATTAAGACTTCTAAACCAAGTCTTAAGCAAAAAAAAAAAAAAAAAAAGGTCTTGTAATCTGTTACACCTTAAAAACAAGTGTTCTAGATCCTCCTGCTCCCCACAAAATCTACATTCCCCAACTACTGCTGGATCCAGGTGTGCCACATGTCGGTCCGTAGCTATGGCCCCGTGAATAATCCGCCACTGTAGATCAGCAGTATATTTAATTATACATTCGGGAGAGAAACACCAAAGGGTTATGGTCAGTAAAAACAGTCACAGGTGAAGAAGAAGAACTCAAATAAACTTCAAAAAATTGCAAAGCAAGAATGAGTGCAAGGGTTTCCTTTTCTATAGTCGAATAGTTCAATTGATGCTTATTGAACTTCCTAGAAAAATAACAGACCGGATGATCAAACCCCCTCTCATCCTCCTGTAAAAGTACAGCTCCCGAACCTGTACCACTGGCATCAATCTCTAACTTAAATGAACAAGCAAAGTCTGGGGAAACCAGAAGTGGTGCATTAGTCAGCAACATCTTAATGCCATCAAAAGCCTGCTGACAATTCTCAGTCCATTTCCATGTCCTCTTAGGACTCAACAAATCTGTAAGAGGTTGCACGACAACAGAAAAGTTACGACAAAAGTTGCGATAATATCCAGCCATCCCTAGAAATCTACGCAGTTCACGTCGCGGAGTAGGAACTGGATCATTTGCTACAGCAGCAACTTTCGCGCTGACCGGTCGAACTTGGGCTTGACCCACCTCCTTTCCAAGATAAGTAATTGTTGCTTTACCAAACTCACATTTCGCCAAGTTCACTGTCAAATGAGCTTCAGCTAGACGTGCAAACACAGTTCTAAGCAACATCAAGTGTTCTGACCAGTCCAAAGAATACAGTACCAGGTCATCCAGATATGCATTACAATTTGGTACTCCACACAAGACCGTATTAATCAAGCGCTGGAATGTGGCAGGCACGTTCCGCAGACCGAACGCCATCACCCGATATTGTAGGAAGTGATCGGGCGTGACGAAGGCAGACATCTCTGTCCACGATCAATTATTTCGCCTTCAGCAAGGAGATTCTTCTCTTACAGAGTACTCCCTGAAGTTCCGCAATCTGGCTGCTAACAGTGGATGGAATGAGACTGCACTAATCACCGCTTATTGCCATGGGCTGAACCGCGACATTTGTCTACAGTTGGCTATATACGACGATTCCATTGGAGTTGAAAGTCTCATTCAACGCTCCATTCTCATAGCTCAACGCCGCACTGCATGTCTCACCACCAACTCTGCACTGCCTCCTCCTCATTCTATGCCTTCTACCAGTCCTCCAGTACCAGAATCCATGGAAATCGATTCCACACATTTATCTGCCGCCGGACGTCAACGACGTATCCACAACCATCTATGTCTCTATTGTGGTGCCTCTGGTCATATTCGTATCAACTGTCCTGTTCGTCCCCCACTACCTGCGGTGAGTGCGGTTGATCTTCCATTTCCCATTTCGCCTCAGAAGTACACATCAGTGTTGATTTCATATCTGCAACGATCTTTTTCAGCGAAAGCTCTGATCGATTCTGGTTCTACTGGAAACTTCATTTCTGCATCTACCCTTCAACGACTTCAGACTCACCGAAAATGTATAAATCAACCTCAAAGTGTACAATCCATCCTGGGAAAACCGCTTGGTCGTGGCAACGTTCGTCACTGCAGTCCAGTTCTCACCCTCACTATCGGTTGTCTTCATGTGGAAAAATGCTCTTTTCTGGTACTGGAGGGCTTTACGGCGGATGTCATCCTGGGATGCCCGTTGCTGGACCATCCCCGTGGCTGGGATGCCCGTGGCTGGACCACCAACCATCTACGTCCCCTGCCGCTTCCAGTTTTTTCTTCGTGGGCAAGAAGGACAGAGGCTTGTGCCCCTGCATCGACTACCGCACTCTCAAGGCCTCCACTATCAAGTACCACTATCCTCTACCTCTGGTCCCAGCTGCCCTGGAGCAACTCCGCAATGTTCGTATATTTTCCAAGCTCGATCTCCGTAGCACCTACAATCTAATCCGAATCCGAGAGGGAGACAAATGGAAGACAGCTTTCATAACTCCTGCTGGGCACTACGAATACTGGGTCATGCCCTTCGGGCTTTCCAACTCTCCATCTGTGTTCCAGGGTTTAATGAACGAAATATTCCGTGACTATCTCCAGCGTTTCGTCATCATCTACATCAACGACATCCTCATCTACTCCACCAGTCTATCTGAACACATTCGTCATGTCAAGTTGGTCCTAGAGCTGTCACGATTATGAAATTTGGCTGACGATTAATTGTCCAATAAATAATTGCGATTATGACGATTAATTGTCTGTTTTAGGGCTTTGTCGATTAATTTTCATACAAATTGTTGTGATTATTTAATTGAATCCCTTGTAAGTTGTCACTTTAATACACTTAAAGCCTTTAAATATTAAAGTAATTTATTCAATGAAAAATATGTATCTTTCAGAAATGTGTACATTTAAAGAAACAATGTAAATGTATATGAAAGTATAAATAATAGATACAATCACCATAAAGTTACCATAACACAAAAAGGACTGTCAATATCTCATTCCAAACTAAAGTAAAATATAAATATATTTTACAAATTAAAAAAATTCTGTAAATAACAGAAACAATGAATCACAAATATAAACTATGACCAAAATGTGCCCAGATCGGCATTGTCGTTTTCGGCTTCGAAACTAAGTCCATCTTTGTTGAATAACTGGGCTTCTCTAACTCAAAATGATGGAGAAATCTGAACGTAATGCGCGTATTTGACCCTTCGCAGGGAGCTTGATTGACAGGTGATCTGACCAATCATACTTCGCCATCCGCCATTTTGTCCGACAAAGCAGTCAGGAGAGTTAGATTAACATAGGAGGATTTGAACTTGAAAAACGGAGTGTACTGACGCCTTTCCGTGGTTAAAACAACATTCCTTCTTATGTTTGTTCATGTTTATTTGAGGCTATAATTTAACTAGAAGGAAGAGATGATCGGTTCACAAGCAGCTTTAACTGATGCTCTACAGCGATCTGTCACGGCACATTAAAGAGCAACAAAACGGTATTTATTGTTTAAATTTCTTTTAAAAAATGACCAAATTAGAAAGGTGAGACTTTGTTTAATATGTTTAATATCAAACGTAACCGAAAAGTAACCTGCTCTGTCCTGTCTGTCAGCATGTTGTCAGTCTCCTCTCTGCTCCGCGATGTATTTTTCACTGCGTGAGAACATGGAGTGGCGTGAGAACGGCGTAGCTTGTCGGACATAGCGACAGTAACTAAGGGGGGCGGGTCTTTGCAAACGGTCAATTGCTCAGCGTAATGAGTTCAGAGGGAGACCGCTAGAAGTAGAGTGCTGCAGGTACTACGGGCCCCCTTGTGTCTTCTAATAGTGGGCAATAATAACGATCATCTGTAATGACCGCGATTATTTAATAATCGTGACAGGTCTAGTTGGTCCTTCATCATCTTCGAGATCACCAGTTATACCTCAAGTTAGAAAAGTCTGAGTTTCATCGTGAATCTATCCATTTTCTGGGGTACATCATTCAACCGCAAGTAATCTCCATGGATCAGAAAAAGGTAGAGGCGGTAACCAACTGGCCACAACCCCAGAACATCAAGGAACTTAAACGTTTCCAGGGGTTAGCCAATTTCTATCGGAGATTCATCTGGGGCTTCAGCAAGATCTGCGCACCCATCACGTCTATGTTGAGAAAAGGGGCCAAGTCTCTGTCCTGGACCAGTGAAGCCACCAATGCCTTCGAGAATCTTAAAAATGCCTTCTGTTCAGCTCCCACTCTGTCATCCTAATCCAGATTTGCTGTTTCTCGTAGAAATCGATGCCTCCACCACTGGAGTGGGAGCTGTACTCTCCCAGCGGCAGGGGAACCCTTCCACACTCCACCCATACGCCTTTTTTTCCAAGAAACTGTCCCCGGCAGAGCAAAATAATGTCGGCAACAGTGAACTTTTGGCCATCAAACTGGCCCTGGAGGAATGGAGACATTGGCTGGAGGGCCTTAGGCCAACTAGGGTTCATTTTCAAAACGTAAATGTAAGAAACCTATCCAAGATGATTATGATGATGATATGATTATGATGGTATATTTCTCCGCCGGGATGATAGAATTGACGTCCCTTCATAACCCATTTTACCTGCTCTTCTCAGAAGGCCACGGGCTACCCCACGCCAGCTCACTTCTTCACCATGCAGGAGTATTTGAGCTGTCTGAAGTCTGAAAGCTTTAATTTTAGATCTGATGTCAATGAGTCATTGACCTCCCTCTGTCCTGGGCAGATAAAGTACTGGTGCTTTTAGCCAGTGATACCCGGGCCAAAAAAATCAACTAGTTTTTTTCTGAATGTCCATTATCAGTTCCTCTGGAGGTTCTAATATCATCATTTTATGCCATAAGGTAGCAGCAATAAGATTATTACAGACCAAAACTCTACCCCTATAGGATAACTGAAAGAGCAACCATTTCCATCGAGACAACCGAGCACATGTTTTCTCCACTAGTCCCTCCCAATTCTGTTACCTATATTCTTCAGATCCTAAAAACACCCCTAAATATTTCAAACCTTCTCTTCCCCATTGCAACTCTCCAGGAAGGATGGGACCAGTTGTCACGGTTCATGAATTATCTGCCTTCTTCATGTCTCGTGATTGTGTGTGTATGGGAGTGTGTCTGTCAGTGTGGGTGTGTCTTCTGATTACCGCAATCATCAGTGCCAGCTGTTCTCACTTTCAACTTGTGTATATATTCTCAGTGACTGGTATCTTCTGTTGTCAGATCGTTGTGATTTGTCCTGTGTTGGTTCCTGTCCTGTTCCGTGGCGATCTTCACGGTCTTCGTTCCCTGGATGTTCTCTGTGCTTCACTATCGACTCAACTCATCACTTTCCCGGACTCTGGATTACCATTCACTGGATTGCATAACCTGCCTGGTTGCCTATCGAGGTTCCTGCGCCACTCGCCAACTTCTGTGTTCTGTGTTTTGAGTCTTTCTGACTGTGAACTGTTTATTTGTCAAATAAATTTTTTTTTACCTGCATTTGCTTCCACTCGTTCCCTGACACCATTATTGTCATGCCCACACCCACCATGCCACACTTTTGCCCCAATTAACTTTTGCAGAGGATGCTTTTTCATAAGTTTCTAAACACTTTTCAACAACATTAACATCTTGATTACCTCTTATTAAGACTATACGATCATCTGCATTTGCAGACATTTTAATAAACTGGGAAGAATCTATTTCTCTGATTTGCAGTCCCATTAATTCTCTTCTTAATTTACAGAGTAACGGCTCAAAAGCAATGCTATAAAGCTGCCCTGAGATAGGGCAACCTTGTCTAAGGCTACGTTCACACTGCAGGCTGAAACGACCCAATTCCGATTTTTTTGCCCCTATGCGACCTGTATCTGATCTTTTCATGACAGTCTGAACGACACAGATCCGATCTTTTCAAATGCGACCCAGGCCTTGGGTATGTGGTCCCAAATCCGATACATATCCGATCTTTTGAAATGCGACTTCAGTCTGAACGGCCAGGTCGCATGTATCCGACCCGCACGTCATTGATACGCGAAAAACGTCATAATCCTGCGTTGAAGTAGTCGTCGGTTTGAAAACGGACTGCATATTCGTCGAGCTGAGGTAAATCTGCCGAACGGGTCGACCTCGACGAGCCCGTTAATAAATTTTTTTTAAAAAAAGCCCACGGCCATTATATATACGTTATGTTAACTTATTTGTGCTGAATCTGATATTAGATAGGTCAGCGGCTGCTGTCTGGCTCTTGTGTAACGATCGCTGCGCGCGCTCGTGTGTGTGTGTGTGTGTGAGAGAGAATCACAGTTAAAGTTTAGCTACTTCCGCAAACAACAAGTGACGTCGTTGACCGTTGAGTACTCTTCTGCGCATGCGGGTCACTTCTGGGTCATTTCACGTTCACACAGGAGATCACAAAAGGTCGCATTTGATTGGAAATGTGAACGGCCTTGAAAAAAAATCGAATTTTAAAAAAAAATCGGAATTGAGCATTAAGCCCTGCAGTGTGAACGTAGCCTAATACCCCTCTGAACCTTTATGGGGACACTGAGACCGCCACCTATTTTTATCAAGCAAGTTGCCTCAATATAAAGCAGTTTTATACATGAAATTAAATTATCTCCAAATCCGAAAGCCTTAAGAGTCTCAAAAAGAAAAATATGGTCAACTCTGTCAAAGGCCTTCTCTGGTCCATTGACAAAAACCCAACATCAACATTGTTGTAAAAAGCATAGTCATACAGATCCCGCATCAGATGTAAATTATCTGCAATAGATCTGCCCTTTACACAATATGATTGATCCGTATGAATAATTTCATGAAATACATCATTTAAACTTTTAACAAGACACTTAGAGAGAATTTTATATTCTGAACAAAAGATAGCTACAGGTCTCCAATTTTTTAGTAGCGTCAAATCTCCCTTCTTTGGAAGCAATGTTAAAATAGCACGCTGACAACTTCTTGTTAGACATCCTTCACTTATACATTTCTGAGCAACTTAAAGAAAATCATGACCAATATTAGTCCAAAAACATTTATAAAATTCAGCAGGAAGTCCATCAATTCCTTGTGCCCACTGCCCGCCCTGATGAGAGATCCATTACTGCTGAGGTCAGTTCATTAAAAGTAAGTTGTGCTTCCAAAAGGTTTTTTTTTTTTTTCTGTAGATATCTCAGGAAGATCTTGTAAAAGTTCATGTCTGCATTGATCATTTAAAGGTCTCATTGCATGGATTATTTTATTATTTTAGAATGTTTCCTGGGGTGCCCTTATAATGTTAGTATGTTTTTTAGATCAAAATGTGTTATAATTTAGAAATAAAAGGCATTTTTCCTAGCCTGATTTTAGCCTTTGATTTGAACACTCTGTTTGAAGTGGCGTGTCTGCTGTGAGACTTCAGTGTACACAAGCTGTCCACTGCTGTGATTGGCTGCTGTGAGACTTCAGTGTAAACGCCCACTGCTGTGATTGGCTGCTGTGAGACTTAAGTGTAAGCCTGTTGATCACATGAATGAGGATCTTACTGCAACGAAGTTTATGCACTCTCACTTATGATTTCACCAATGCAAACATGATGTACGTACAGTAAGAGCTTCGTTGTGCAGTCTAACAGTGTCATTGATTTCATAACGAGTTTTGGCAAGTGTCCAGATAAACTCGCGCTGTGTGATTGACAGCTTTGGCGACTGGAAAGGGATTGTTCTTTGATCGCTATCTGTATATTAATCAGAGTTTAAGTAAGATTATTTTCATCCTACCAAGAGAAACGACGTGAAGTTGATCGCTTATAGTCACTGGCTTGATTTACTGATGCATAAACAGTATTGAATGACTTTGAGAGAAAGATTATCTGTCTGAACTTGAACAATTACATCAGACATTCACATAACCCACTGGTTCTTCAGAGGCTCGGATGAAGGAACTAAAAAAAAAACCTTGTGTTCATTTGTACATCCAAACACTGAGCAACTTCCATGCTTCGCTCGTTTGCAAGCCATGATGTCTCTCGAAGAAAAATGATTCGGACGATGATTCGGCTGCGAAGTTCCACCTGGCCTTGAACATGGGCTGGCATATGCAAATTTTTGGAGGCGTACATATTAATGATCCTGACTGTTGCATCACAGTCGGTGTTATGTGGAGATTCGTCTATTTTTCAGGGGTGTTTTTCAAAAACAAGATTTAAATAAGAAGGAGAAAACAATGGTGTTTGAGACTCACAGTATGTCATGTCCATGTACTGAACTCTTGTTATTTAACTATGCCAAGATAAATTCATTTTCAAATTCTAGGGCACCTTTAAGGAATCAGCAGAATATAGTTTAGTATAAAAGTCCACTGCAAGCCTACGCATCCTTTCCGAATCTGAAACAAGGTGTCCATCCTTATCTTTTAAAAACAACATCTTTTTTTCCATGTTTAGTTTTCCGTTCTAAATTAAATAACAAGGACGTAGGAGCATCTATGTCTCTTTTTGTTAGAAAGCGATTTTTTATAAGTTCTCCTTTGACTTTTTCATCAAGGATTAAATTCAAACAGTTTCTTTTCAGTCCACATATCCTTCAAGTTAGGAGAAGCATTTACAATCATTTTCCCTTCAATAATCTTAAGTTCTTGCTCCAAACTCTCTAATGTTTTCTTTAAACACAAAGCAGAATGAGAAGAATATTGTTGGCAATACTCCTTAATAAACACTTTCCCAATCTCCCACCACTGAATAATATTGTCATATCTTCCTTTCTCAGTCTTCCAAACTTCCCAAAAATTCTTAAAATTTTCACAAAAGAATCTGTCTTCCAACAATTTAACATTAAAATGCCAATAAGAACTCTTATAGGTTTTTGTTATGAGACTACATTCAACTGTTATTAGTTTGTGGTCTGAAAAGGGGACAGGAGTAATAGTTGAATTCAGGGTCCTGTTCCTCATATTATGAGATAAGTAAAACCTGTCTAAACGAGCAAGTGTGTCATTACTAAAACTCACCCAAGAGTACTGTTTAACTAAAGGATTGTTTTCCCTCCATACATCTGATAGGTGAAAATTCTTTACTAATCTTGCAAGACAAGTGGCTGACATTTGATGTGATTCTTCCCCATTCCTATCTATTATGAAATAATATCTATTATTGGGGGCCCTAAGCAGAATTTGATTTGGGGGCCCCCTCCCACCATGCGGAGTCACCTGTGCTTGACGATTATTGACACAATGTCACGCTATAATGTTACATTATAAATTAATACAATGAGGTTATGTATTAATACAAAATAAATACTTAATAAAAAATAGATACTTAAAAAAGTTTTAACTTTTTCTTTACTCTTTTACTAACTCTTTGAAACTTCTGAAAACAAACTGTCACAAAACATAAAAAAAAATATTTGTAAAATATCCTCCAACGTTTTGCAACACTTTGCAGTTTGAATGATGTCTTGTATGAACATGACGGAGTATGTTTTTATGTTTCCACTGTTCGATCGCGCCCGTCCAGCGTCTTACCAGGCCTACAGTTTTATTATTCAGCTCATTTAAGATACATTTAGGGATATGTATGTTTGCAAAGAGATGCTGTATTTTGGAAAGGGCAATCTCTCTTATGGCCTGTAGTTTCATTGCGACAGGGAGGGGGGATGAATCCACCATGTCCAGCCTTGTGCAGTATTCACTGCTAAGTTCGTGTATTTGCTCTTCCCATTCGCCCGCGATGTTGAACCGGTGTCCAAGGTAGCAGTAAGTTTCATGGCGCGCATACACTTTAATTTCATTGCCCATGATGGAAAAGGAGGGTGGCTTTCTTTCTT
Source organism: Leuciscus leuciscus (assembly GCF_965113295.1). Classification (NCBI taxonomy): domain Eukaryota; kingdom Metazoa; phylum Chordata; class Actinopteri; order Cypriniformes; family Leuciscidae; genus Leuciscus; species Leuciscus leuciscus. The sequence goes on from NC_138727.1 coordinate 62,003,386, forward strand.
GGCTTGATACCACCTGTTGCCTCCACTGCGTCTCTCATAAAACACAGCACACTTGGTGTTTTTCACCTCTAGTCCGGACCACCGCATGAATTTATCAGTGTGGGAGAGCATGGTTTTAATCACTTTCTCATCCCTGGATGACACCTGGACGTCGTCTGCATAGGCCTGGACAGGGTTTGGCGATCTGATGTGCGAGGGGGAGCAGAGGCACAGCCACTTGAGCCACTGGTTAAGGGCTAGAATACACACACACACACACACACACACAAACACACACAAACACACACAACATATTCCAGCTTTGTAATCTTCCACTGTGATGTTTCCAAGCACATTTTTGTGCGTGTGAAGAGGATGATTTTTTTCCGTCGATATTGGAACGTGAGTGAAGTACAAAGCCTATGATAAAGAATAGTTTACCATCCAAATACATCGCGAATGTTGAAACATTTTGATTCTAATGAGAGAGATACGTGAGCCCAACGCCGCTTACTTTCATTTTCGCTTTAAATTATTTTGTTTTGGCTTGTTTATAGTTATTTCTTTATTCTTGTTCTGTTCTGAATATCATTACATTTAAAGGATAAATCATTGATCAAATCAAATTTTTGTGACATGGCTTAACATTACCGTGACTTTGCGCAAAAATTGTCTATGCACACGAGGTTATGCGCATGACTCAAACACTGGCAGACACAGCAGCAGTTGTAAGCAGGTATATTGATCATGAAATCAGAATTTTCTTGTCTTGAATTATTAATCCTTTCATTCATTTATGTCACTTGTTTAAGTTAATTAATATGTAAAAAAAAAAAAAAAAACTTGACAAGCAGACGCTTTGTTCGCTTATGCCTCGGGCCAGCCCTGATGAAATCTAAGGTGCAGTTCCAGTCTCCACCAAAAACAACAGAATATTATAGGCCTCTAAATTAGTAAAATGTGACAAAACTCCAAAATGCTGCAGTAAAATGGTTTGATATGAGGTATGCATACTGTATGGGACGTCCCCTATAAGAACTGACCATTCGTTTTTTCTACTTATTAGAAATGAGGTCTTTATAGGCCTCTAAAGTAGTAAAATGTGACATAACTCCAAAATGCTGCAGTAAAATGCTTCAATATGAGGTATGCATACTATATGGGACGTCCCCTATAAGAAATGGCCATTAGTTTTTTCTACTTATTAGAAATGAGGTCTTTATAGGCCTCTAAAGTAGTAAAATGTGACAAAACTCCAAAATGCTATAGTAAAATGTTTTGATATGAGGTGTGCATACTGTATGGGACGTCCCCTATAAGAAATGGCCATTAGTTTTTTCTACTTATTAGAAATGAGGTCTTTATAGGCCTCTAAAGTAGTAAAATGTGACAAAACTCCAAAATGCTACAGTAAAATGTTTTGATATGAGGTGTGCATACTGTATGGGACGTCCCCTATAAGAAATGGCCATTCGTTTTTTCTACTTATTAGAAATGAGGTCTTTATAGGCCTCTAAAGTAGTAAAATGTGACATAACTCCAAAATGCTGCAGTAAAATTCTTTGATATGAGGTGTGCATACTGTATGGGACGTCCCCTATAAGAACTGACCATACATTTTTTCTACTTATTAGACATGAGGTGTTTATAGGCCTCTGAAGTAGTAAAATGTGACATATCTCCAAAATGCTACAGTGAAATGTTTTGATATGAGGTGTGTATACTGTATGGCAGTGGATCTCAACTCCAGTCCTCGGGACCCGCTGCTCTGCACATTTTGTATGTCTCCCTTATTTAACACACCTGTACCAGATCATCAGCTCGTCAGGAGAGACTCCATGAACTGATTTGAGTGTGTCAGATAAGAGAGACATACAAAATGTGCAGAGCAGCGGGTCCCGAGGACTGGAGTTGAGAACCACTGCTGTATGGGACGTCCCCTTTAAGAACTGACCATTATTTTTTTCTACTTATTAGAAATGAGGTCTTTATAGGCCTCTGAAGTAGTAAAATGTGCAACATGACATCATGACTTTGCATAAACATACACGCCACTTTCAAGTCAAGTGGCGTGTTATCTATACGCATTTTGAGCTATCCGCGTGTATGTCCACGCCGTCATCTTCAGCGTGTATGTCTACGCCGTTAAATCTCCGAGCGAAACGAAGCAAAATGTATATCTACATCTGGGGAGCGATATTTTTTTACCAGGATGGTAGGGGAAGACTCATAAATGGTATTAACCCCAGTGACGGGTAGGTTTAGGGACGGGGTTGGGGTAAGTCATATATATTTATATAGAGAGTAATGTAACGTTAAGTCAACGGCGTTGATAAACACGCTGAAAAGCGATTATGCGTGTTGATAGCACGCCAAAAATGGAAATACGAATTGGCGTGTCATACATACGCCATTTCATGAGATCAGTCTGAAATGTGACATATCTCCAAAATGCTGCAGTAAAAATTGTGCATACTAGGTGGGACATTGAATTCCAGAAACTTTTAATGTAGTAAAAAATGTATATGAAAACAAAAACAAAAGGTGTATTTAGAAAGAATGTATACTTTATTTTACTGCTTTTTTTGCAAATAATTATGTTGTAAATCTCTACATAAAAATTCTCTAGACGTGACCTATAAAGAAAAAAAAAAAACATTAGTCAAAGAAATACACAACTTGCAAAGACAACATGAGTGTAAATTATGTTATAATAAAGAAAAAAATTTAAAAGTGTAAAAATTTTATAATAAAGGATAACAGAGTAAAGTACAAAAACTCTCAAAATTTGGCATCTTATTAAATCATCTCTCACAGATAGATAGATAGATAGATAGATAGATAGATAGATAGATAGATAGATAGATAGATAGATAGATAGATAGATAGATAGAGAAGAAAAAGATAGAAAAAAAGAAGAAAGAAGAAAGAGAGAGAGAGAAAGAGAAAAAAAGAAAGGAGAGAGAGAGAGAGAAAGAAAGGAGAGAGAGAGAAAAAGAAAGGAGAGAGAGAGAGAGAGAAAGAGAAAAAAAGAAAGGAGAGAGAGAGAGAGAGAGAGAGAGAGAGAGAGAGAGAGAGAGAAAAAGAAAGGAGAGAGAGAGAGAGAGAGAGAGAGAGAGAGAGAGAGAGAGAGAGAGAGAGAGAGAGAGAGAGAGAGAGAGAGACACACATCTGGGCAACTCAAGCGCTCTGAAAGCGCGTTCTCTCTGCTGTTACTGAAATTACCGTATTCACAGTAATAGGCGCACACGCTTTTTTTTTTGGGCGGCTGGCTTGACCGTGTATTTTAGGGTTGCCAACTCCCTGTAAAAAAAATAAGGAACACCCCTGCGCAACAGCAAGCCCCCCCCTTAAGCCCCCAGAGTAAAACTCTGAGCAAGACATGTCATAATTGAGGCTGACAATTAGCTCACTCCTAATTAGTTCAATGGAACATTTGTTCCGCACATCTGTCCATTTGCTTTTCATGAAAGAGAAAATCCTTTCTACAAACCCAGTGGAAGATGGGATACTGAGGACAAAGGATACAACAGCCTGAATGTTGGGGAGATCAGTTGCCTGAAGAACATGCATCCACCTCTCTGCTGTTCCCTTGCGTTGCCACTGTTCCTTTTCTTGGGCCGCTGTGGTGAGGTGCGCAAGGAGGTTATTTGTGGTCATGCATTCTTCATAGAGGCTGTCCATAGAGATGTTAAGTCTTTCAGAGCAGAGGAGAAGAAAGGTTGTGTTAGTCATAAATGGTACACAGGCCATACGGTGGTCAATACAGAAATAAAACACATTTCAGAACTTTGTACAGTGTTTTGCTGTTTATTTAACTAAATCAATTATATGTGTAGAAAGTTATGTGTATATACATGTATTTATTTGAATATTTCTATCAGTTGTATGTACTTTCATAATCATCAACAATAGTAAAACATGGTTTACATTTGCATTTGTATCTAACTTACCTATCAACCATGTGAAGCCGCTCAGTGATCTTCTCCATCTCATCAAAAGATATCTTCCCAGACTCTAAAGAGAGGGGCTGCAGGTGAAAAAGCCAGTTTTCCTCTGAAAAGTCAAACCACTTCTGGATGTAACTAATGGCAGTGTTTAAGAAGGCTGTAAACTCCTGCCTGGCAACATCAGCTTCAGATGGTGAGAGATGCTGGAGCCTCTGTCGTGTGAGATAACCGTAGAAGCCATCATCCCTTCTCTGAATTAGTCTCATCAGAAAGGAATCCATGATGCAGTAAAGGTCAACAGATGAAGTTACATTTGTCTCCAGCTTCTTCACCACCTCCTCAAACAAGGACATGATATTACTACAAAAGAGAAGGTACACTTCCACAATGTCTGCCTCCTCCTCGGGTCCAGGAGCATCTTCACTCAACCTCAGCAATGTTTGAAGACGCCTTGGACATTCCTCACCAATGCTAATCAGATATGATTTTAGTGGCAACCAGTTTTGGAGCAGGCGGGTGATTGCAGGGTTCAGTGACAGCCATCTGGTCACTACATGGCGCAGGATTTCATGGAATTCGGTATCACAAAACTCACAGAACTCCTTCAGGGACTCTCTCCTTTTGGCAGAGATGGAGAAGAAGCCATAAACTTTGAGGACAATATTTTCAATATCCACTGAAAGCTGGTCCAGAGCTTTTCTCACTGTATTATGAATGATATGTGCATGACAGTTGCCACGAAGTATCTCACAGCTGATCTCTTTCAATTTTGTGAAGACAGAATTGTGGACACCATAATTGACATTTGCATTATCAGCACTGAATGCAGATACATGATCAAGGGATAAACCTATGTTGTCAAGGGAGCTTTGGATTGATCTGACTATTCCCTCTGCAGACTCATCTGGATTTTCTACAAAATCTATTACTTTGTTGACTATCCCATTCTCTGGTGTGAAAAACTGTACAGCCAAGGGAAACATTTTGCGATTGCTCTTGTTTGAGGCATCTGTATGGAGAGAGAATGGTAGTGGTTTACCATCCCTTTTCAACTGTTTGATAACAGCTTCTATCGCCTTTGGAGACAGGACATCTTTCACAACTGCCTCAGCTTTCGTCCTACCACAGGACATCTTCTTGGCAATGTTGGAGTCACTCAGTGTTTGGGTGGTCAACTTGAATGCACAGTCGGCTGAGTTATAACTTAAACCATGTTTGACTGTGTGGTACACATGAGCTACCTCTGCAGCAGTCACCTATCAAGAAGGAAAAAAATTAAATATCTTATCGTATTGGCCTATAGTCGACGTGTATTACTAAACCCAGGTTAACAAACAGAAGCATATTATATCTACAGAATAACTAATAATCAATAACTATGTTACATCAAGGGTTACCAACATGCAGTTTATATATAGCTGTCTGCACATGAAAATATCTAAGAAAAGTTTGAACTTTCTTTCATTCTTCAGTTTATCAATTAGCCTATCTATGTATTTGTAGTTATTTTTGGAAATACATTTTATGCATTAATCCACCAATTGCACTTCTTCAAAATATTCAATAAATCAATCAAATTCTATTTATAAAGTATTTATAAGTATTTATAAAATATTAATGATAGCCTACTGTAGGCTATCATTAAGGCCTATTGTAATATCGCTGGCAATAACATGCTGACATTCATTCATTGCACGTTTCCATAACCAGAAGTCCTTACCATATCTGCCTCTGGAGTTGCCTGATGGACAACAAATCGGTCAAGGCTTCCCCTTGTTTGGTTGGCCCGTTGTCTTTCGACATGTCCAGTACCACTTGCATGCTGTTTCAAGTCATGTATGCCACCATGGGCAATTGAAAACACGCGCCGGCAGATTATGCAGTTCGCTTTATATTCATTGTCATGCACTTTCCCCAGCCATGCGTGGTCCTTTTCCCATTCAACTCGATATTTTTGTAAACGTCTTTGTTTCTTCCTGGGAAATGTACCACTGTCAGTGCTTGTAGAAGCAGTACTGGTTGGTAAATGTTGTATATTCTCCGAGCCGGTGTCGTCCATGCTGCTTAGTTTTTGCTGTCTGTTTCGCCGACATGTCTTCCTTACGAGCAGCAGTGGGCCTATCTTGACCAATGAGCTGAGTGGGAATGTAAGTGCGCGTATCTCATTGGTGACAACAAAACACAAGAGTAGGAAATTAGCATACACCGCGCAGTTTCAAAATAAAACGTCCTCTCGTTCATTGATTTAGATGACAAATGACAATGTTTGCTCGTTTTGGCTCTGACAGAAATACGGAACAAATTGCGTTCCTTATTACTTTGATACGAACGCATCCATTTTTTTCTAAATACGGAACGATTCCGTTTTTTACGGAACGGTTGGCAACCCTAGTGTATTTTCAAACCGCGGCTGGCTTGACCGCAGTCACAGACTGCCACTGTCCGCCATTTCAGCAGCATGGAGCAAAGCGCAACATCGTTTCCCGTGTCCCGTTAAAAGTGGTGAGAATATGATATTAACAAATGTTAGCATATGACAAATTGTGTGCAGCTTACCAAGAGCTATTTAAAATGTGAGTAATGAAACACCGTGTCTAAAATTAGCTAGCTACATCGTTTGCTCCTCAAGCTAACTTTTGCTAGCTAGTTAATTGAGGTAACGTTATAGTTAACAGCCAACGTAGGTCAGAATCAGCTTTATTTGCCAGGTATGTGTAACGTTAAACATAGGAGAAATTTGACTCTGTACTGTACATTGTGCTTACTCATAACGTTACAGTAATACAAGTAATACAATGTAACATTAACTGTTGAAGTAACATTGACTAAAAGTTTCAGAGAGACTGCAACTAACTTAAGTTACTGCCAAATGCGTCAGTACAGAAACTGGTACTACATTAACGTTTACATGAAGCAAATAGTCAGTACCCTCATTGTTTTGCTGGTTGCAAACAACTAAATGAAAGTTGGATATTGAGGACAAATCATGTAAGTTAGCTCATGCCTGCTGTATACCGTAAAACTTCAAATAATCGCAGAGTCCCAAATAGACGCCTGTCTCTTACACGCCTGGTGTGGCGACAGGTTTGGATAAATAAAGGCCGGTCTCAAATAGAGGCCTGGTCTGTTTTTGGTTTCGGGTTGTATTTAATCTTTTAAATCCTGTTAGATCGTCTGTTTAAGCCAGTTATATGGTGCAGATTGCCATTTTTTTATTAATCCCATTTTGTTTCAAATTTGCGCGTTAGACGCATATTTTATCGTCATGACGGCTGCTTGTTTGTATTACCGGTATGCTGGCAATAATCTAAGACACGGTAATATAGTAGGCTCATTCTTACATTAACTGAACTGTTAAACACATTCAAATTATAAATAAAATGTAACATAATGTGGTAACCTCCTACTGTCATGCTTTCCATCTATCAGCCTATGCTATTTGGATCGTTATCTCTAGGCCGACACTCAATGAACAACATCTCAACGCAATCTCCGCGACGGCGATAGATCGAAGAGCGCGTCCGAGTGAAGACTGCGCGAGCCACAAGAGAACACCTGTATCCATGACACTGATAGCAGCTGCAACGAGCGCTCAGCTTGATTTAAAAAACAACACATTTAAGCGCTAGATCTCTTATTTAATAGTGAACTAAATGAATGCTCTGCTAGTTAACTGGAGATGTTTTATTTATTTGTATTAGGTACATCCGTTCTATGACATTAGTATATTTTTTACTAACCGTATATTTACGTATATTGCGTCATTGTACCCAGCACTTCTGAAAATGCACTTCCGATTGCGTCTCTGTCCCCAGCACATTTCAAACCAAACTAACGCCCATGGTCTGTTGTCATCGGTTCACTCCTGCTGGCTGATGTTGGAACTGCACCATTCAAAAGTAGATGAATATCCATATAAATCATTGCAAGCAACATATAAATGGCACAGATTAGTTTGGTGTTATTGAGATGCTTAAGAAAAGCTTCATCATTATAATATTAGGAGGCCTTTAGCTTCAGTTAAACATGTGATGTCTTCGGCTCACACTTGCCAAACCGGAAGTGAAACTACAGACACAGGAAGAGCTTTGAGGCTTCAGCTAAACACACTACGTTTCCCACAATGCAACTCTTCTCCCAGAGCTCATATGATGGACAGAGAGATTTTAATGTTCAAGACATTTTCTGTATTATTTATAGTTTCTGTAAACAACAGTGTTTCCCCATGCTGTCGATTACCACAGAAAATACCCCTAACACACATTTCTTCTTCATCTCATGTCTTTTTCATTCAGAGTTTGGCAAGGATTGTTTCCTTAAAATGTTTGACATGTTTTCCTATAAGTGGATGATGCTTAACATGTAATTAACATGTCTTGAAAATATATTAAAACATTCAGAAGTAGAAAAAGAGCAAAAGGGCAACAGAAAACACTCAAACATGTTAAAGACAGAACAGAAACAGGTTGTGGTTGATGAATTCGCTGTTAATTTCTGGTCAAAACTGAGAGGCGTTTTCACATCTAACGCCACATGGAAACACAGAGATCACAGTTTCTCATCACGTGAGACGAGAAACAAGCGTATTATTTTACTCTCCACTGATAGATGAGAGCAGTATTATTGCTGTTTGAGTTTCAGAGAGTCGTGTGAGGAACTACTGAGAGTTTCAGACTGATTTTCTGAACTGAACTGATGAAGAAATGAAGTTTCCACTGATAGTTTGTGTGTTTCTGCTGACGGGTAAGAGCTGAAGATCTCTACTAAAAGTGTTTATTATCTAACATTATGGTGTATGTTATCAGTGTACATGAGTAAAGCAGTGTGTGTGTGTGTGTGTGTGTGTGTGTGTGTGTGTGTGTGTGTGTGTGTGTGTGTGTGTGTGTGTGTGTGTGTGTGTGAGATCCTGAACGGTGACGAGCGCGTCGGAACTGTGGTCCTGCACGCGGGAGTGAACGACATCAGGCTGCGCCAGACGGAGATTCTGAAGAAAGACTTCAGGAATCTAATCGATACGGTACGCAGCACATCGCCTGAAACAACGATCATTGTATCAGGACCGCTTCCCACGTACCGACTAGGGCATGAAAAGTTCAGCAGATTATTTGCGCTAAATGAATGGTTAATGTCATGGTGCAATGAGCAGAAACTGCTCTTTGTAAATAATTGGAATCTGTTTTGGGAGCGTCCTAGGCTTTTCCGTGCTGATGGCTTACACCCAAGCAGATTCGGAGCGGATCTTCTGTCAGATAACATCTCCAAAATGTTAAATACCCTTTGACTAGTAACCAAAAGTCCAAATCATAGTCTCTGCTGCACCAATTCAACTGATATAAATACTAGTGTAGAACATTGCATAGAAACCGTGTCTATTCCTCGTTTAGTGAGATCAAATAATAAATCTAATGCAGGATCTAGGAAAAATCTAATTGTTATTAAAACAGAAAATGTTGCTATTAGTAAACAAAAACTATTTCTAAAGCTAGGTCTTCTAAACATTAGATCACTCACACCTAAGGCAGTTATTGTAAATGAAATAGTCACAGATAATAGCTTCGATATACTTTGCCTTACTGAAACCTGGCTTAAACCAAATGATTATTTCGGTATTAATGAGTCTACTCCTCCTGGATACTGTTATAAGCATGAGCCCCGTCTGATTGGTCGTGGCGGAGGTGTTGCAACCATTTATAAAGATATTCTAAATGTTACCCAGAAAACGGGTTATAAGTTTATTTCATTTGAAGTACTTGTACTAAATGTTACGCTCTTAGATGTTAGAAAAACATCCCTATTATCTCTAGCCTTGGCTACCGTATATAGACCGCCAGGGCCTTACGCTGATTTCCTAAAAGAGTTTGCAGATTTTCTCTCAGACCTATTAGTCAATGTCGATAAAGCACTAATTGTTGGAGATTTTAACATACACGTAGATAATCCAAATGATGCGTTAGGAGCTGCGTTTACAGATTTATTAAATTCATTTGGGGTCAAGCAAAACGTCACCGGACCAACACATCGTCTTAATCATACACTCGATTTAATTATATCACATGGAACCGATCCAACCGATATAGATATCATTCCACAAAGTGATGAAGTCACTGATCACTACATGGTAACTTGCATATTACATACTGCTGTAATATGTCATGCGGCGTCGCGTTATCAACCAGGCAGAACAATCCTCCCATCCACCATAGATAATTTCTCAAATTGCTTATCTAATCTGTCTCAGCTGCTGCCTGAACCCAAACAAACAGATGAACTAGAAGAACTAACTAGCACTATGAGCACCATTCTCTCTAGAACATTGGATGTGGTTGCACCTATTAAATTAAAAAAGGTCAGAGAGAAAAATAAAGCACCATGGTATAACAATACTACGCATGTTTTAAAGAGAGAAACCCGTATTTTAGAGCGTAAATGGAAACAAACTAATTTAGAGGTCTTTAGAATCGCGTGGAAAGACAGTATGTCACGTTATAAAAAGGCCCTAAAAGCGGCCAGGGCTGAGCACCTCCGCAAACTAATAGAAAACAACCAAAACAATCCAAGGTTTTTATTTAACACCGTGGCTAGACTAACAAATAAACAGACGTCACCCGAACAAAATATCCCGTTACAGTTCAGTAGTAATGATTTCATGAACTTCTTCACTGAGAAAATAGAAAGCATCAGAACCACAATTGTAAACGTTCAATCTTCAATCGCGCCTTATAATTCAGCTTCAATTATCACCCCGAAAGAACAATTACAGTGCTTTACAACTATAGAACAAAAAGAGTTAAATAAACTTATCACTTCATCTAAAACAACAACATGTTTATTAGATCCTATACCAACTAAACTACTGAAAGAAGTGTTACCTGTAGTGGAAGATCCTCTCCTCAATATTATTAACTCGTCTTTATCTTTAGGTCATGTTCCAAGAACATTTAAACTGGCAGTTATAAAACCTCTCATTAAGAAACCACAATTAGATCATAATAATCTAGCAAATTATAGACCCATTTCAAATCTTCCATTTATGTCTAAAATATTAGAAAAAGTGGTGTCCGCTCAACTGGGCTCTTTCTTGCAACAAAATGAGATCTATGAAAAGTTTCAGTCTGGATTCAGACCGCATCATAGCACTGAAACTGCGCTCGTTAAAATCACAAATGATTTACTTTTAGCTTCTGACCAAGGCTGTATCTCAATACTAGTTTTACTTGATCTTAGTGCTGCGTTCGATACTATAGATCATACATTACTCTTAGATCGACTACAAAATTATACTGGTGTTCAAGGACAAGGACTAAGCTGGTTCAAATCATACCTATCTGACCGCTACCATTTTGTCTATTTAAATGGAGAAAAATCGATCATAACTCCAGTAAACTATGGAGTGCCGCAGGGATCTGTATTAGGCCCTCTGTTATTTTCAATATATATGATGCCACTTGGAAATATTATAAGGAAACATGGAATTAGTTTCCGTTGTTATGCTGATGACACTCAAATATATATTTCATCACGGCCGGATGTAAACGCTAAATTTTCCAAATTGACAGAGTGTGTTAAAGATATAAAAGATTGGATGACCCGTAATTTTCTTTTATTAAATCCAGACAAGACAGAGGTAATACTTATCGGTTCAAAAAACCGCCCACAAAACCTTGCACAATACAACTTTAACATCATAGGATGTCCTGTTACTTTATCCTCTACAGTAAAAGACCTGGGTGTTATACTCGATTGCAACCTGTCTTTTGAAAATCATATTTCATATGTTACAAAAACAGCATTTTTCCACCTTAGAAACATTGCTAAGCTACGTAATATGCTATCAGTTTCTGATGCAGAAAAGTTAGTTCATGCATTCATGACCTCGAGACTGGATTACTGTAATGCTTTACTAGCTGGTTGTCCTGCATCCTCAATAAACAAGCTACAGTTAGTCCAAAATGCCGCCGCTAGAGTTCTTACTAGATCAAGAAAATATGATCATATAACACCGATTTTATCATCACTGCATTGGTTACCTATAAAGTTCCGTATTAATTACAAGGTATTGCTACTGACTTATAAAGCCCTAAACGGCTTAGCTCCAGTCTATTTAACGGATCTTCTATCGCCCTATAATCCATCGCGCTCTTTAAGATCACTAAATTCAAGGCTTTTGGTCATACCTAGGATATCCAGAACCACCAAAGGAGGGAGAGCATTCTCACATTTTGCTCCAAAACTCTGGAATAGTCTTCCTGATACTGTTCGTTGCTCAGACTCGCTCTCCCAGTTTAAAACTAGATTAAAGTCGCATCTCTTCAGCCAGGCATTCATATAATCCCACAGTTCAAACTACAATCCGGCCTCTAGCTCATAAATGCCAGAGGTGAACTGGCCCCCGACTGAGCCTGGGTTCTCCCAAGGTTTTTTTTTCTCCATTAGGTCACCTGATGGAGTTTTAGGACACCATTAGGTCACTTGATGAAGTTTTTCGGTTCCTTGCCACTGTTGCCTTTGGCTTGCTCAGTTGGGGATATTTTGGGGATATTTAATTTAATTTTATCAATCAATAAATTCCTCTTGAAACAAACTTTGTTGTATTATTTAAATTTAATACTGTGAAGCTGCTTTGATACAATCTGTATTGTGAAAAGCGCTATACAAATAAACTTGACTTGACTTGACTTGACTTGACTTGTGTGTGTGTGTGTGTGTGTGTGTGTGTGTGTGTGTGTGTGTGTGTGTGTGTGTGTGTGTGTTGTGTGCAGTGAGCAGTTCACTGTCTGTGGACATTACAGTGAGTGGAACAGAGGGAGAATGAGTGATCATTACGTGCTCTTATCCAGAAGGATATGAAAACTCTTACAAATACTTCCACAGAGGAGTTTACAGAGACGGTGTCCTTATACTAGAATCTGATGGAGGAGAGTCCTCAGTGATCAAGGGCAGATTCTCACTGAAGGATAATCCTCAGACCAGATCATTTACAGTGACCATCAGTAACCTGAAGATGGAAGATGCTGGACCGTACGGATGTAGAGCTGGATATACACACTACACACAAATCCAGCTAAATGTGATCAGAGGTGCCTGATATTCAACACTTAAATCTGCAGTCCGTAACTTTTGGCTTTTTAGAGGTTAATAATACTGGATTACTGGATCACTGGATTACTGGATCACTGGATTACTGGATTACTGGATCACTGGATCACTGGATCAGATTACCGGATTACTGGATCACTGGATCACCGGATCACTGGATCACTGGATTACCGGATCACTGGATCACTGGATCACTGGATCACTGGATTACTGGATTAGTGGATTACTCCTCAGCGGTGCGACACGACCGGTGTAAAGTAGTCCCAGTATAAACACTTATTATAGGTATTATACTGTAGTGATTCAGGAGAAGACAAAAACACGCTTTGGAAAATGGATTCATGACGTTCTCGCTCATTATATAAATGTAGTAAATTTTGAACACAAAAAAAGTTACGGACTGCAGCTTTAACACCAATCTACTTCATCACTCATGTTTATTGTTTTATGAATATATTTATTATGGTGTGACGCTCTTCTTCATTTCTCAGCTCCAGAGACAACGACACGTGTCCAGATCTCAACATCCAGCATTAGTCCGTATAGCAGCACTGAACACACCAGCACAGGTACACACACACACACACACACACACACACACACACACACACACACACACACACACACACACACACACACTGACATCTGCACTCTCTCTCACACACACACACACACACACACACTGACATCTGCACCAGAGCTGCCAACTCTCACGCATTCACCGTGAGACTCAGACAATTGATACTTTTCACACACTCACATACATTCTCACGCTCTCACATCCATTTTCTCACGCACAGAAAAACCGCGAAGCAAAGAGGACACGTCCAGCAGCGTCACAGATCATCAGATCTCCTCAACAGGTACTTAATCTCTTTCTTCTCAACATGTCTTCAGCCTTTAATATGCTTTATCTCTGGTTATTTCCTCACCGGACACAGGTACACATCTCTCCACATCTCACCGTCCGTCTCTCTTCCCATCGCAACAGGAGGTCAAAGGTCTGACAGACGGTTGTCATGGCAACATGACTTTCAATAAGCCTCATATACGTCTCATTTCATGCATTAGTCTTTGATTTAGTCACCAATTTTTATTTTGATTCTCTGATATTGTGATTCTTCTGGCTGTTTCCCTCTTGTGTTTTTCAGGTTCATTTGTGATCATCGTCTCTGCTGAGACTTTAGTTTTACTCCTGATAGCAGTTCCACTGATTATAGTGGCTGTGCGGAAGAAAAAGACTTAAATATTGTAATACTTAAGAGTGCTTTCACACTTGCCTCAGTTAGTTCGGTTGAATCGCACTAGAGTTCGTTTTCCCCATTGGTGCGGTTCGTTTGGGCAGGTGTGAATCACACTCGGGTGCGCACCAAAAGTGAAGAGGTGGTCTCGGGACGCTTTGAAACGAACTCTGGAACGGTTCGTTTGTGGTGAGAATGTGATCCGACCTCGAACAGAACCAACTGCCAAAGAACTGCGCATTTGTTTGTAAACGGATATAAAACACTTACATGTTGCTAAATTGATGCTGATGTTGTCTTGTACAGTTTCTATGGATGCCACAAGCTTTGATAGAATATCTGTTGGAAACAAATATGTCATTTGTTTTCCTAAGTTACAGACTCCGGCCCTGTTGGTGTCTGTTGTTTTTACTGAGTTAAAGACGGTGAGATTGAGTTCACTCAGTCTCTGTGTCTTTTGTGTTTGCTAGAAACTAACGTTTAGTGTACTTGCATGGGTAACGTTATTTCAGGCGCTGTAACTGTCACATGTGAAGCTTTTATTAACACACTCCTGTATCTTCACATCATTCATCAGTTTGGAGAGTTAATCATGATGATCTTCCTCTTTCAGTTCATCATGTTGCTGGTGGGAATGTGAGCACAGCGTCATCTGGAGGATTATTCATCATCTTCATCATCGTCATCATCATCATCATCATCATCATCATCATCATCATCATATTTTTTATATTATTTTTAATGTAAATAAAAATCCATCAATAAGGAGTACATATATACATATATATATATATATATATATATATATATATATATATATATATATATATGTATATATATATATATGTATATATATATATATATATGTATATATATATATGTGTATATATATATATATATATATATATATATATATATATATGTATATATACATACATATATATACATATATATATATATATATGTATATATATATGTATATATATATATATATATATATATATATATATTAACTAATTCATAATATATATTTGATTATTCATTGTATATGAAACAATGAAATTACTTGTTTGTGTTTTTGACAGTCAGAAGAAAAGAATAAGCAGAAGATCTGCTATAAATGAGGTGAGATGATCAAAAATAAAAATGGCTTTTTTGTATATTTAGAGATGTTTTTTATGGCTGGTCCAACCTCTGATCAAGTCAGATTACATCATATGTTGTGAAATGATCAGACTGCTCAAACATCTCATGACAAACTCTGATTGAGACATGAACTCACAATGTTTAAAATCTCTTCTTCTTTTTTGTGCTGTAAATCCCTTCTCTCTGTTTCCCTGTAGAGCGATGATCCCAGTGCAAACACATATACAGCTCTTGAGCTCAAGTCCAGATCATCTGACCTCTACGACACACTCACAGTAAGAGACATATCAAAAACTACATGTGCAAAAGCGTTTGTGCATTATAAATGTAGGTAATAATCAATGTGTCTTTCACACAGTCTGTCCATCCCAGACCTGCTGTTCACCAGTCCGGCTCTTCTGGATATGAGAATCTGACTCTTCAGAAGCTCTTCAAGTCTTCTCAAGAAGAAACTCTCATCACTCTTACTCAATAGATACTATAGAGTCCTTACATTCATTCTTTTCAATCTATACTATATGTGACCCTGGATCACAAAACCAGTCATAAGTCGCATCGGTATATTTGTGGCAATAGCCAACAATACATTGTATGGGTCAAAATGATCAATTTTTCTTTTATGCCAAAAATCATTAGGATATTAAGTAAAGATCATGTTCCATGAAGATATTTAGTAAATTTCCTACTGTAAATATAAAAAAAAAAATATTAAAAAAAAATTGTGAGTGAATGCAGCACAATTGCGAACTTTAAAGGCGATTTTCTCAATGTTTCGATTTTTTTGCACCCTCAGATTCCAGATTTTCATATAGTTGTATCTCAGCCAAATATTGTCCTATCCTAACAAACCACACATAAATGGAAAGCTTATTTATTTTCACATGGGTCAAAAAATTGACCCATGTGACTGGTTTTGTGGTCCAGGGTCACATATGAGCAATCTCACCAACAGTAATCACATTTTTTAAATTGTCGTGTCAATTGACCCAGAAAGGTGTACTTCCATGATAAACTCCCTAGACAAAGAAAAAAATTTACCAATTAAACTTGACATTTTTTATGGATGATTTGATTGTAGAAAATCTGCAAAGGAAACAAGACAAAGAAGTAAAGAAGGAATGAAGATGGAGGAAGGGAACATCCTCATAAGAAGAAAATCATCCCTAAAGAAAGAGAGATGATGCGAATAATTAGGCAACAAGATAGATTAAATAAAACAGTTTATAAGAGGAAAGCATCGTGAAGAAATTTGTTTAAAATATGAAATGGAGAAACTTCTTTGAAAAGTTGATCTTCTTTTTACTGTAAAAAGAGAAACATCAACGCTGTCTGTTAGAGACGCAGCCCTGTCATTTTCTAAAGTGTTGATACATACATTTGCTGTAAAGAAACTTGAAACTGCAAACGTGCGTTATAGCTTTTAGTGCATATAGGTCAGAGTAAAGAGCAAAACATGTATAACCTTTGATTCGCTATAAGAATTGTTGAAAGTGTGAAAAACCGTTGAGCAAGAAGAGCTCAGCAAATGTGGTCAACGAGCTCGCATCTACAAGAGACCAGAAAAAGAGGAGCTTGTATTCTGCCCTACAAAGGCAAAAGACCTTAACTCACCAGAGTGTGAAACTGAGAAAAATGACTTTAAAGTTTTTTTGTTGTCCAGCCAATTGTATGATAGGTAGGACACTGACAATTTGCCAAGTAGTTGTCATAATGAATATATTTATCTACATAAAAAAAATTGAGCTCAAACTTGACCTTTGACCCTTATTCGGAAGTTACTGCATTCTGCCTTTGCATTATCTGCAAAACAATAATGGCTCATACAAAGGGAAAGTACCGTAACTTTATTTATTTACCATTTTGACTTTTATCACTCTATAAAAACATTTCTATGATAACATTTCTTAAAATAACATTTAGTGAGTTCTGTTTAGAAGGCTTAATATTACATCAATAGAATATTATAAAATAAAAAATAATGAGAAGGCTAACTGTACTGGATCGTTTTAAAACTTTATCGGTGTTCTTAATTTAAGTAAAAAAACACTAAAGAAGAAGTTAAAGTAACCTTTCACAAATATTTCTTACATTTGAAAGATTTGATTTGACACACACACACACACACACACACACACACACACAGGCGCCTCTGTTTTCTGACGTGCTCTCTGCTTGCCGTTGCGGATTGAGGAACGCGCTGATTAGCCGGTTTCATATGTTGTGTGTGCAAAGATAAGCGCCAGTAAATTTAAAGTATATGCTTAACGGCCCAAAAACCAGGACATTTTCATCACTTTATAAAAAAATTAAAAAACAGCCACGACGGCCAGGACAAGACGTGAAACCATGACATGTCCTGGGAAAACAGGACTAAATTAAAGGCCTGTCTCATATAGACGCCTGTCTCAAATACAAGCCGGTGCAGCTCGGTGAATATGGGAAAATAAAATCCCGGGCTATTATTTGAAGTTTTACGGTATGTGTTGTTGCCCTGCTTTCAACTTATTTTTCTTTTTTCTCAACAGTTGTGTGGATTGTGATTCATCTTCACTGGTTGCAACATTTACCTGCAGATTTAGAACAGGTTTGTTGAAATACACTTGCAAAACCTATAGCCTTTTTTTAATATTCAAATTAGGGGTGTGACAAGACACATAGCTCTCTAGATGAGACGAAATATTGGATTTCCACACAAAGTAATGTAATGTACCTCTAATGCAGTTTAGATGCGTCACATTGAAAACTACCATTCTGCAATATGGCCGGTCCTTTCGTATGTCGATCCTGTGGCCTCTCTTTGAAAACTGTCAAAGGTTATGTTGATCATCAATTACTACACAGACATGAAGCAAATAATCAGTACCCTTGTTGTTTTGCTGGGTGCAAATGTCAGTTTCTAAAGTTCAGTGTGCTTTTAAAGCACATATTTACCGTTACCACAGGACAACCTCTGCCTCACAGAGACATGACATGGGAGGTTCATTCAAATGTGAGACCTCAAGTTGTCAGAAACAATGTACCAATCTCAATGATCTCCTTGCACATCTGAGATCACACCTGTTAAAAAATTAGACTATAAAATGTCCATTTGCAAACTGTGGGAAAACTTTTAAAGTGAGATCATCATTCACTGCCCATATGTCAAGAGTTCATAAGCGTGAAACAGAATTGTATGCAACACCTACATATTCTGCACAGTCAGAGTCTATTGAGGATTCTGCTGAGGTTGAAAGTGATATAGATGTAGGTCATGGCACAAGTGGATTTGACAATATGCCAGATGACAGTGAAATGAGAGCCCTGTATCTAAAAAAATCTATGCATGTTTTATATGCAACTGCAGGCTAAGTACCTTATTCCATCATCAACTATACAGGTTATTGTTGATGAAATAAACAGTTTGAATGACATTTGTCATCAGTACACTAAGAAGGAATTCAAGCAGGTACTGTCAGCTAAAATAAACCTGTCTGACACTGATATTGAAAGTGTTTTGAGTTGTTTGGGAGGAGCAGATTTGCATTCTTCGTGCAGCTCTCATCTTTCCACTGAGTACAAAAGAAAACACTACTTCGAAATCACTTTTCGTATGTGCACCCACAGGCTATTTATCTGGGGAAAAATGAGAATAGGAGGGACTTCTACGCACAGTATATCCCCCTTCAAGATACTTTAAAAGCCATGTTAAATGACCCTGTTGTGTGGCAAGAGTGTGCAAAGTCACAAAATAATGGTACCTCTACTAATGTGTTCACTGATGTTTGTGATGGATCAGTATTCAAGTCCAATGACTTATTTATGGAGCAAGGTATAAGCTTAAAGCTGAGCTTGTACCAGGATGCATTTGAGGTAGTAAACCCTCTTGGATCATCAAAGAGAAAGCACAAAATAGTAAGTGTTTACTTTACACTTGCGAACTTTGAGCCGTTCTATCGTTCTTGTGTGGAGAACTTGCAGCTTTTGCTTCTGTGCCCTGAGAGAGACTTTAAGTACTTTGCACATGACAAGGTGTTTGCCAGGATGCTGTCAGATATAAGAGAACTTGAGAGAAATGGACTAATCACTTCAACTGGCCAGGTGGTGCGGGCAACAGTCCTATGTATTGCTGGGGACAATTTGGGCTCCCACTACATTGGTGGCTTTACTGAAAATTTCAGTACTGCCAGTCACTGCTGCAGGTACTGCATTGTGCCTACAAAAGAAATGGACAATGTGACAGACCGGTTTCCTGTAAGAACAGTTGAAACCTACAAGGAGGCAGTGCAAAAACTGAAGGAAACTGAGGCAGCAAATATCATGGGACTCAACTTTGACTCTGTTTTCAACTCTCTTGATTATTCAACCAAACCTATACAGGCCTTCTACAGAGCATTTGTGTTTCTTTCAGTGTGGCTGCCTCTAACACTTTAAAGAAAATTTAAAGAAATGATTTGTGCACCGTTAGGTACAACACTGATCCAGTATCAAGACACATTTTATGTTTTTGTTGATTGTATTGATCACTCTTCCATTGCCATATAAAAGACAATGGTTGCTATGTTACAGGTAGCCTTGTTGGTAAGGTCCAACAGTGTTTCCCATTAATTAAGGAGACCATGGCGGCCCGCCATAGTCTAATTTGCTCCGCCATAGTCTCAAAATGAACTGAAAATATTTTTACACATCTCATAACAACATTTCAGACCTCTAACGTTGTGTTTTGTGGGCGCTGCTGTAAGCTCGCAAGCTCACACACTTTGGCAAAGACAAGTGTTGCAGTATGAGAGTCCTACCTGAAGAGAAGCTGTGAAGTCTTCATGTTACGCGATACGAGAACCACACACAACCTTATTTATCAAATTGCATCGGACTTGATGAATTTAGCACGTGGAGGATACATTATGTGACAACCTCACACTGTAAAAAATAAAATCGTAAAAAAACAGTCATTGACTGTCAGCTACGGCTGCCAAACAAAAACCGTAAAAATAAAGTAAAATATCCTAATTTAAATTAAGTGCAAAAAACTTTTACAGAAATTTTCCTTAAATGTTTTACGGAAAAACAGTGTTTTTTACAGCTATTTCCTGAATTATTACGATCAAACACCTTCATTGTAAAAAAATCCCATAAAAAACAGTCAAATGACTGTCAGCAATGGCTGCCATACAAAAACCGTAAAATTAATGTAAAATATCCTAATTTAAATAAGTGGAAAATACTTTTACAGAAATCTTCATTAATCTTTTTTAACAGAAACACACAGTTAAAACACAGTTAATTGACATTTTTTCTGATTTTTTACTGAAAAACATGCAGTTAATTATATGCATGATTTGCTGTGACTATACGTCACTACATCAGCAACTACACAGTTACTGTCTGTTAAATAAAGCACACTGTAAAAAATTTATAACCCTCCCAAATCAAAAATTTCAAGTGACCGATAACATCTAAATTTTTCAATTGGCCCAAGTGAAATTCTGTAAATTATAAAATTAAATTTACAGAATTTCACTTGGGCCAATTGAAAAATTTAGATGTTATCGGTCACTTGAAATTTTTGATTTGGGAGGGTTAGAATTTTTTTACAGTGCAACATGCAGCATTTCATCAGTGTTTCTCTGCTCATCCTGGACTGAAGCTCAGGCTCTACTCTTCAACACAACGGTGACACACGAAACACACCATACAGAAACACTTTAAACCCCAACAGAACATTAAACACTACCAGATCTCTCAGGATCTCAGCATCTTCACTTATTACAATCCAGACTTTATTTCTTTCATACTAACATTCTTATTGAGCATTAACAGAGGTTTAGAAGTTGAAGTTTTATTGAAAAGAATAAAGTTTGATGTCAGCATGATGGAGATTAGTGTTTGTTTTAGTTGGGCTCTTGACCTTTTAGTGTTTAACTTAAAATTTTCTCTGGCTGCTTTAACTGTGTGTCTTTGATGCATATTTGTTATGGTAGGAATCCAAGAGAAACTCAGATCAGATGATGTTGGTCACTTTTTAGTGATAATAGTCATCATGTAGTGTCCTGCTTCATTGATACCACCTGAAGTGTAATATCTGATTAAGTAATTAAATATTTGTTGTTAATTTTTGCATGATAAAACTGCTATATAAGATCCTGCAGTGCTGTGATACTCAGATTTTATAATGTCATTATACAGAAAATGTTTTGACAGGATTATATAGACTCACTCAGAAATCAATAATCAGCGTATGAATCTCAACAATGGTGACAACGAAAAAAAATCTGAACTACTATAAAGTCACAAAAAGGCTTTGTTGGTTGTCACCATTGTTGAGATTCATATGTTGATTCTTGATGTCTATACTACAAAAAAAAAAAAAAAAAAAATTAACCAGCTCAAAACTTTTTCCATATAATACATATCTTTTTAAATTTCTGATTATTACAATATTGTTGCCAAGGATCATGTGAGAAATTATCATTATAGATAATAATGTAAAATTTAATAAAAATCATTATAGACTTTGTATACAGCTAAATTCAATCTACATATTATGTAATCTAAACTAATATATTCAGAGATTTGGCTGTCATATCAGCGAATCAGATCATCACGAAGACTGTAACATCACTGATGAATGACCAAGATCATCTGATATTTCTCCTGCATTTATTGCTATAACAAATGTGTATTAAATACACAGTTAAAGCAGCATGAGAAAACTAATGTTAAAAACTCACGGGTAATGAGCCCAACTAAAGCAGACACTGATCTCAATCATGGTGATATCAAATTTATTTTAAAGCTGTCAGCTGCGGCTGTCAAACAAAAACCGTAAAAATAAAGTAAAATATCCTATTTTAGAAGTGCAAAAAACGTTTACAGAAATTTTCCTTAAATGTTTTACAGAAAAACACTTATTTTACAGCTATTTCCTGAATTATTACGATTTAAAAAAATTATATGCATGTGAGAAATTATGACATTATAGACTTTGTATAAAGCTAAATTCCATCTACATGTAATCTAAGCTAATATATTCATATTTTTGACTGTCATATCAGAGAATTAAGCCATCATATGATGCCATCATCAAAGAATGACTAAAATCATCTGAAATTTTCTCCAGCATTTATTGCTATAACAAATGTGCATGAAATACACAGTCAAAGCAGCCAAAGAAAAACGTAAGTTAAAAATTGAAGTCATGAGCCCAACTAAAGCAGACACTAATCTCAATCATGGTGACATCAAATTTATTTTAAAGTTTTTTACAATTTATTTAAATTAGCATATTTTACTTTAATTTTAGGGTTTTTGTTTGGCAGCCGCAGCTGCCAGTCATTTGACCCTTTTTTAAAGATTTTTTTACAATGAAGGTATTTGATTATAATAATGCAGGAAATACCTGTGAAATAACAGTGCTTTTTCGGTTTATTTAAATGACCATATTTGTCTTTAATTTTAAGGTTTTTGTTTGGCAGCCGCAGCCGCCAGTCATTTGACCCTTTTTTTACGATTTTTTTTACAATGAAGGTTTTTGATCGTGATTATTCATGAAATACCTGTAAAATAACAGTGTTTTTCAGTTTATTTAATTTAGGATGTTTTACAGTTTTTTGGGGAGCTGACAGTCATTTGACCATTTTATCATTTAACTGTTTTCTTTCTGTTAAATTACAGATTATATTTGTAATTTTACATACATTTTTATGTAATTTAAGAAAACAGAAAAAATACTGTATGAAAAATACAACAAATGTTCTGTATAAAAAATGTGAATTACTGTAATTTGTCATTAATGTCACAATACCTAAAATAACAGCTGAATTTTTATTTTACAGATATTTTTTGTAATTTTACAGTGTTTTGAGTACAATTTAAAATGAAAGAAAATGATCGTAAAAAAATCACAGTTATTTTCTGTAAAATTAGGATTTTTTTTTACAGTGCAGGCTTACAAAATAAGATGTCTATACAGTATGGAAATAAGATTAATTGGATGATTTCATATTCACAAAAGTAAACAAAAACAACAACGATAAAATGTTAGGAAAATTACTTATTCTATTTTCTATTCTTTGATTTAGGGTTGCTGGAAAAACATTAAATAAGCTACATTTGTTGAATTTTGTTGCTGTTTCATCACCATTTATAGCTATACAATGGGTTTATGATCAAAAAGTTTACTAGAGCACAACGTTGTTTAAAAGAGTGCAACGTTATTAATAGATAGCCTCTTAATGCACCAAATTAATGCATTTAACTTTAAATGTACACAATTTTCTTCAGAGTTCCACCCACCATAGTCTCTTAAAATCCTGTGGGAAACACTGGGTCCACACATGGCTTTCCCGAGTTCACCTGAAACTGTCAAACCGCAATAAGTCTGTTTGTCTCTGCCATTGTTTTAGGGCTGGGCAGTATATCTGTATAATGAGGTATACGGATATAATTTCAAAAGAGATATAAAATTAGACAATACCGTTTATAACGATATAGTTTGATGCTGACTTAATGAATATGTTTCCGTAAAGTCCAAGCGTTTGCTCGTGTCTCTCCCTCACGGCGCAGCGAAACAAAAACAGTCCCTCTGCGTCTGCACGCAGCCGTCTACTCTCAAAGTCTCAACAATCTCTGTCTGTAGGAGACACAGTGCGAGAGTGGAAAAGTCCAGAAGACAAACCTACTACTGATGGAGAAAGTTACTGGAGCAGACAAACAGGGAGAGAGAGGCATTAGTTTCTGTTACAGTACCGGGATATGACTTTTTGGTCCATCTCCCAGTCCTACGTTGTTTGTTCACATAGCTAAAGTTAGTGGACCCCTGCCAGACCAGCATAATGGCAGTTAAACGTTTTAAACGTTTAAGTGGTAAACTTAATTTAAGCTCTTTGTGTGTGTGTGTGTGTGTGTTTGTGTGTGTGTGTGTGTGTGTGTGTCCTTCACAGGGGAGAGCCCACTGACTGCATCGAACTTGATGGTAGCAGTGGACCAGGTGGTGGTTAATGACAGTGTCAGGACATTCGCAGAGGCACTTGTTGACACGTTCATGACGTACTATGTCCTCAACATACACTACCCTGTAGAGCTTGGGGCAACAATGGAGTTTCTCCAAAGGTAATTGTACATTTTGTTTATCTTTTTTTCTAGAGGGTTACATTTGGAGCTCCCACAATAATAAACAAAAAAGTGTAGTAACGGTGTAGGCTTTGTAGCAATCCAGTGCGTGGTACATAACAGTAGGGTCTTGAGAGTTCCCTTTCGTTGTCACTCCGAGTTACGTCGGATGACGACGAATGGGGTTTCGCTTAGAAATCCTATCATCTTCGAGTATTAAAACACGAGCCAATGGCAAAGAAATGCCATGGGTCTGCGGAATTTGCATAGCGTAACTCCGCCCCACCCTGGGGGTATATAAGGAAGTACGCTGCAACATGCAGATATGTTTTCGCTTCGGAGCCAAGTTGATCTACTTCACTCCACAGCCAAATCCTGAGTTCATCTCTTTATCTCTTCGAGACGAGCCTCTCTCCAGGTGTTGGTGTGACAGCGAGTTCCAGCGAGTGCACATTCCCTGCTGATCTGTGCAGTGATCTGCCAGAGTTTGTGTGTTCTCTCCCTGGTCGCTTCAACACTCTGCGGAGAAATCTCCTTTCACAAAAGAGCATTGCACGCGGCACGTCTTTTTAAAGATGCCTCGCCCGTGCACTTCTGGTTGCGGTCTATTTGTATCTGACTCTGATGGGCACAATCGCTGTCTTGTGTGTCTGGGTGTCGATCACGCCAAGGCAGCGTTTGTGGATGAGTCATGTTCCCACTGCGGGAACATGCCCATCGCACGGTTGAGATCGAGACTCAATGATCTTAATGTGAGAGTCCCCTCATCCGCACCCCGATCTACTGGTCCCGAGAGGGCTGGTACTTCGGCTGGCGGCCAGGGTGATCTGAGGGTTACAGTGTGGAACAAAGCGCCGACTATTCCACGCTCCACACTTCCCTCTGTTCCCGTGCAACCCGCGAGTGTCCGCGTGGAAACCGCTGTACAGTCCTCTGACTTGCCGCGAGTTTCATTCGGCGCTCCAGAGGAAGACTCAATGTCGATCGCTGCATCACAAGGTGGGCAGGAGTCCTCGGGAAGTGAGGATTCGGCTGTGCTGCCACCCTCGGGTGTCCCAGCATTGTCCGAGTCTGATCCCGAGATGACGGCCATGCTTTCCCGGGCAGCCGCGGCGATCGGTCTTGAGTGGTCCCCGCCACCTGGGCCGGTTCGTTCGCGGCTGGACGATTGGTTTTTGGGTGCGGCTGCTGATCCGCGTCGGCGGCCAACCCCAATGCCTTTTTTCCCGGATGTGCATGAGGAGGTCACGAGGTCCTGGAAGGCACCATTGTCTTCCCGTGATCGCTCGGCGACCGCCTCCGCCTTGCCTCCCCTTGATCAGGCGGCCGCCAAAGGGTACACTGGGGTTCCCCAGGTTGAACGCTCTGTTGCGATGCAGTTGTGTCCTCAGAGTGCTTCTTCCCGCGGGGACCCAAAGCACCCCTCCAAGGCCTGTAGGTTCTCCTCCACCCTTGTGGCGAAGGCCTACAGAGCTGCGGGGCTGGCGGCCTCCTCACTGCATGCCATGGCGACTCTGCAGGTCTACCAGGCCCAGATGTTGCGTGACATGCACGAGGGGAGGTCTGACCCAGCACTCTTTGATGAGTTGCGTGCCGCCACCGACCTTGCTCTCCGAGCGACGAAGGTGACCGCACGCTCGCTGGGTCAGGTGATGGCCACTTCGGTGGTCCAGGAGCGACACCTATGGCTAAACCTGGCTGATATGCGGGAGGCCGAGCGGACCCGGTTCCTCGACACCCCCATATCCCAGGCTGGCCTGTTCGGCGGTGCAGTCGAGGACTTCGCCCAGCAGTTCTCGACTGCCCAGAAGCAGACTGAGGCTTTAAAACACGTCCTGCCCCGGCGGCCCGCTGCTCCGGCGGCGCAGCCGTCGGCACAGGTGCCTCAGCCCGCTCGCCGCCGAGGGCGCCCTCCTACGGTTCCCCCCCCTCCCGATCGGCCCCAGCAGTCCGCTGCTTCCGGGTCGCGTCGGAGAGGAAGCCGTAGGAAGGCGCCACAGCCCTCTCCCGCCCCGTGCCCCGCTAAACGCCAGGCTAAGCGGCGCTCCTGAGACGGGCTGCTCAGAGATGGCGTTGAGTTCTGTTCAGGAGCCGGTTGCAGGGCCGCTCCTTCCCCCGGTGGAGGGCCGGGGGAGAATCCTTGGTTTTCCCATTCCCGCTGCTCGTCCCACGACGGGCAGCACCCTAAAATGGTTAAAGAAAGAACTCACTACCCCATCTCTGAGCACACGGAGTGTGCGGATGAGAGCACGCGCCGCCCACGGGCCACGCTCCTCTCGTCCCCCTCTGTCGCCAGACCCCTGCCAGAGCACGCCCCTGTGGGACGCTGGTCCTCCCCTGGCCTCCTCTGGCAGGACGCGGCTAATGACCGTGCCCCCGCACTGGGCCGCTATGCCACCCACGCCTGGGCCGGTCATTCCGCCTCGCTGCACCCCCGACGGAACGTCTGTGGTTCGTATGACCCCGCTGGTGCACTTTCTGGAAGCCTGGCTAGAGCTTCCCAGATTGTCCCGCTGGGTCGCGAGAACCATCAGGCTCGGCTACGCGATTCAGTTCGCGCGATCTCCTCCCCGCTACAGCGGAGTCCGCTTCACTATGGTCGGTGGCAATGCCCCTGTCATGAGAGCGGAGGTCGCCACCCTACTGGCGAAGGGTGCGATCGAGATTGTCCCTCCAGCCGAAATGAGGTCCGGCTTCTACAGCCCTTACTTCATTGTTCCGAAGAAATCGGGTGGGTTACGACCGATCCTGGACCTGCGCGTCCTGAACCGCTCCCTCCACAGGCTGCCGTTCAAGATGCTCACGGCCAAACGCATTTTCGAGTGTGTGCGGCCACAGGATTGGTTTGCAGCGATCGACCTGAAGGACGCCTACTTCCATGTCTCCATTTTACCTCGACACAGACCGTTTCTACGGTTTGCTTTCGAGGGGCGGGCATACCAGTACGCGGTTCTCCCTTTCGGGCTAGCCCTGTCTCCTCGCGTCTTTACGAAGGTCGTCGAGGCAGCCCTTGTTCCCCTCCGGGAACACGGGGTTCGCATCCTGAACTATCTCGACGACTGGCTGATCCTAGCTCACTCTCGAGACCAGGTTTGCGAACACAGGGATCTTGTGCTCCGGCACCTAGCTCGTCTGGGCCTTCGGGTCAACTGGGAGAAGAGCAAACTCTGCCCAGTGCAGGGGATCTCTTTTCTCGGTATGGAAATCGACTCGGTCGCCATGTGCGCGCAGCTTACGAGCGAGCGCGCGCAGTCACTGCTGACTTGTCTTCGCCAGTTCGAGGGCAAGAGTGCGGTCCCACTGAAACTTTTTCAGAGGCTCCTGGGGCATATGGCATCCGCAGCCGCAGTAACGCCGCTCGGATTGCTTCATATGAGACCGCTTCAGCTTTGGCTTCGCGATCGAGTCCCGAGGTGGGCATGGCAACACGGCAAGCTCCGGGTCCCAGTGACTCCGGCCTGCCGTCAGACCTTCACCCCGTGGTCGAACCTCAGCTTTCTACGGGCCGGAGTGCCCTTAGAACGAGTTTCCCGGCATGTTGTTGTCACAACAGATGCCTCCACCACGGGCTGGGGCGCCATGTGCAATGGTCATGCTGCCGCGGGCTCCTGGACAGGACCCCAGCGCCTTTGGCATGTCAATTGCCTCGAGTTGCTGGCTGTACGTCTCGCCCTGCACCGTTTCCATGCGTTGCTCAGGGGTCAGCACGTACTAGTCCGATCAGACAATACCGCAACAGTAGCGTACATCAACCATCAAGGTGGTCTACGCTCCCGCCGTATGTCGCAACTCGCCCGCCACCTCCTTATATGGAGTCAGAAGCATCTGAGGTCGCTTCGAGCCATTTATATCCCGGGACACCTGAACCAGGCGGCCGACGAGCTGTCTCGAGTTCAGCCTCTCGCTGGAGAATGGCGACTCCATCCCCGGTCGGTTCAGCTGATTTGGGATCAGTTCGGCGACGCACAGGTAGACCTGTTTGCCTCCCACGACTCGTCCCATTGCGACCTGTTTTATTCCCTGACCGAGGGCACGCTCGGCACGGATGCACTGGCGCACAGCTGGCCGAGGGACCTACGCAAGTATGCATTTCCCCCAGTGAGCCTTCTTGCGCGGACCCTGCGCAAGATCAGGGAGGACAAGGAGCAGGTTATATTGGTTGCCCCATACTGGCCCAGCCACACCTGGTTCTCAGAACTCATACTCCTTGCGACAGCACCTCCCTGGCCAATTCCTCTGAGGAAGGACCTCCTTTCTCAGGGACGGGGCACCCTTTGGCACCCTCGTCCCGGTCTTTGGAACCTCCACGTGTGGCTTCTGGACGGGACGAGGCAGGTTTGAGTACCCTACCACCAGCGGTGGTGGCTACCATCACTTCCGCTAGAGCATCGTCCACGAGACATGTCTATGCGTTGAAGTGGAACCTCTTCGTCAACTGGTGTTCTTCTAAACAGCAAGAACCCACGAAATGCCCGATCAGTGTCGTGCTTTCCTTCCTGCAAGAAGGGTTGGAGCGAAGGCTGTCTCCCTCCACCCTGAAAGTGTATGTTGCCGCCATTGCCGCACATCACGATGCAGTTGAAGGTAAGTCTCTGGGGAAGCATGACCTGATCATCAGGTTCCTGAGGGGAGCGAGGAGACTAAATCCTCCTCGCCCTCCCCTCGTACCCTCTTGGGACCTCGCAGTGGTTCTGACTGCCCTGCAGAGGGCTCCATTTGAGCCTTTGCAATCAGTGGAGCTTAAGTTCCTGTCAATGAAGACAGCGCTCCTGGTTGCATTGGCCTCCATCAAGAGGGTAGGGGACCTGCAGGCATTTTCGGTTGATGAAGCGTGCCTGGAATTCGGGCCGGCTAACTCTCACGTGATCCTGAGACCCCGGCTTGGATATGTGCCCAAGGTTCCTACCACACCCTTTCGAGATCAGGTAGTGAACCTGCAAGCGCTGCCCTTGGAGGAGGCAGACCCAGCCTTGGCACTGCTCTGTCCAGTACGCGCCCTTCGTGCTTACGTAGACAGAACGCAGTGTTTCAGGACCTCAGACCAGCTCTTTGTCTGTCATGGTGGGAAGCTGAAGGGAAAGGCTCTCTCCAAACAAAGGTTGTCTCACTGGATAGTGGACGCCATTGCTTTGGCTTACCAGCAGCAAGGTCGACCGTGCCCCCTTGGTGTGACGGCCCACTCCACTCGGAGTGTGGCATCCTCTTGGGCTCTAGCGCATGGCGCCTCGCTAACAGACATCTGCAGAGCTGCAGGCTGGGCGACACCTAACACATTTGCGAGATTTTACAATCTCCGAGTAGAGCCAGTTTCTTCTCATGTACTCGCTTCAACTAGCCGGTAATAGATTCTGCTCAGGTGTCTTCGCTTGCTCGCCATTCCTCTCCTCGGATGGGATACGTGCGATTATTCCTCAGGTGAGCCTCATAAGCCCTGAGTCTCCTCCAGCACTAACGATGTCATCGCCAGAGTTATGCCACGGGCAGCTTTCGCGCTTGGCTAGGTGCCACTATGTGCATGGTTCCCTTCGGGCGACCCCCACATGTGTATTCCACTGTAAGCCTCTTTGAGCATGTGTCTTTCCCTTGGCAAGCCGCCTTGCCACCCCTGGGGTTGAAATATTCCACCTGCGGCTGGACACCCCAGTGTTACTCCGTATGCAGCCCTTCGGGGTCATATGTGTATTCCAAGTCCCCCCCTTCGGGTTGGGCATGATTGCATATTTCCACTGGATATGCTTCCCAGTGTACCTTGGTATTCCTGTGTTAAGTAGGACTCCTTCGTCCGTGCTAGTCTCACGACAGGGAGCTCAGACTTACGCAGGGCACTGGAAGACAGTCGAGAGGTGGCGTGATTATACGGGAACCCCATTCGTCGTCATCCGACGTAACTCGGAGTGACAACGAAAGGGAACGTCTCGGTTACGTATGTAACCCTCGTTCCCTGAGTAGGGAACGGAGACGTTACGTCTCCCTGCCACTTCCGCTGTACCGCTGGAACGCCTGAGTTCAGTCTCGGCTCCTCAGCGAAGACATATCTGCATGTTGCAGCGTACTTCCTTATATACCCCCAGGGTGGGGCGGAGTTACGCTATGCAAATTCCGCAGACCCATGGCATTTCTTTGCCATTGGCTCGTGTTTTAATACTCGAAGATGATAGGATTTCTAAGCGAAACCCCATTCGTCGTCATCCGACGTAACGTCTCCGTTCCCTACTCAGGGAACGAGGGTTACATACGTAACCGAGACGTTTCTGTTTTACTTGCAATAGGAAACCACAACTTGTGTAATTTATTTAATAAACAATTCCACACTATACAGAGAAACACACAGAAAAAGTATTTAATTTTTAATGTAAGCCGTTGTTTTGTACAATCTTGTAAGTGCATCTGTTAGTGTAAGTCATTTGGTACCAAATCGGTCTCGATTAGGGATGTCAATTTTCACAAATTCCCATGATCGATCGTCGTTTAAATTAACGATCAATTAATCGATTAATCGTTAGCCTTAATACTGCGATATGCGTCTGCTGCAGTGGCACATGGCCAACAGCATGAGCTGCTCAATGCTGTGTTCCTCACCAAATGAATGAGAAGGGTTTTAATCTAAATAAAGGGCTAGTAGGATTGTAAAATGTTTTGGTGTTATTGATCATTTAATTAAATAACTTAGAAAATATAACGACTAATACATCAACGTGTCACCAACGCCGTCTCAGATGCGTGCTTGTCATAATGTATACACTCTTCCTGGAACAACGTGCTGAAAACGCGATAATTTAATCATATTTAAACTATTATAAAATACTCTTCTCATGTTATGTGACAGTTCCAATCATAGTTATTATTAGCCGTGCATTGCTGCTTGAGGTGCGCGCTGAATGAACACCGGTAAACTGGAGCTCTCTAGCGCGTTATTTAACTCAAGAAATGCATCCTATATGAGATTAATCAGATATATACAAATAGATGCATAATATTACAAATTAAATCTGCACAAAATGATGCGAATGCACAAGTGAACTTGAACTAAGATACACGCCATTCATTCAGAATGACTCATGTTGTGGACGCGCTCTTCCTGGAGCAACGCTATGAAACACGGCAACTAGACCCAAATAATTCACAATGTTTTATTACACTATTGTTCTCTTTATAATGTTATGTAATATGATATGACAGTCCCAATCATAGTCATTATTAGTCGTGCACTGCCGTTTTAGCTGCGCTCGCTGAAGATGATCACCGCATGCTTTACTACAGCGTTTATTCTTGACCAAATGCATCCTATATAAGATTAATCAGATATAGATAGGCCTACACAAAATAAACACAATATTAAAACTTACATTTGCACAAAACAAAAGGCTGCTAAATTGCGAATGCACATGCAAACTTATAGTCATGATGAAGGTGTAAAATAGTCCCAAACATAACTCCGGCGCGCTCGCTTTACATGTTTCGCGGTTGAGCAAACATGCACGCGCATGAACCTGCTTAATCGACGATCGATACATTTTATCGATTAAAGGTATTATCGACGATTAATCGTTAACATCCCTAGTCTCGATTGTTTTGAAAGACTGCGTTAACAACAAGCTGCCTCCTCATGAGGCTCTCCAACGGCTGTGAAAACAGAGTTGCAGGTGACAAAACTAATCATGTGTTTATTATCCTAAATCTGGTTATTTTTGTGTGCGCTGCAAATGATCTTTTTTTAGCGCACTTTAGGGAAAATCAATAAAACGGGTGGTTTTTTTTTCAGAAAGGCTTTAAGCCTATACTACTCTGAGGTAATATTTATTTTACACAATAGTAGGTCTATTCATTTAAATCCGTTTCATCCTTCTGCCATGTGAGTCGCCGTTTTTCTTTTTTCCTCTTTATGTGCGTACGCATGGTTCAGAGTTTACTTACAGGACCGCACATTCTCCCGTCAAGTTTTTTTTTTTTATATACAGAGCTGTTAATGGCGCAGTGGATAAGACACGTGCCTTTGGTGTGAGAGACCAGGGTTCGAATCCACTGTGAGACACCAATGTGTCCCTGAGCAAGACACTTAACCCCTAGTTGCTCCAGAGGCGTGCGACCTCTGACATATATAGCAATTGTAAGTCGCTTTGGATAAAAGCGTCAGCTAAATGAATAATGTATTGTAGATCACAACCTTTGCTTGGGAAGTGGCTTACGCACGTTTCCAGCCCTGTTTTGTACGTACGCACTTGTTTATAAATGAGACCCCTGGAGTTTCTAACTGAATTATAATGAAGAAATTAAAGAATGTATCATTGAGGTGAAAATCACATCTATAGAAGTTAGTTCTTCAAACTAAGACACAAAGAGGAGGGAAGCTATCATGACTCTGTCTGCAGTGATGATATTGCTTGAGAAAAGTTCATCTACAGGGGAAACAGATCTGAAAGCAGCACAGAATGACTGAGAGCTGCATTATATTCTGTTATTGTCAGGCTATAGATTTTGAATTGTCATCTGCCACCTGAAATTTGTGTATCTCTTCACATAAAAAAAATATATAGCCTATATATCACCATAAACCGGTGCAGAAAAAAATCATCAGAATGCAGGAAATAAAGTGTTAAATATTTTCTAATTTTTCATATAATTCCACCTTCAAGATTTCTAAAGATTTTTTAAATCTCGTCTTGATCTCGTGAACACAATCTCAAATATCATCTCGTGGGTTAAGTGTCTTGTCACACCCCTAGTAAATGAGCATTTTAACTTGTGAGAGTGTGGTTCTGATGGCCTATTTGCAGATAAAGCCGACCACATCAATGCCCCAGCATCTATAGGGACATGCATTAAGTGCAGCTGGGCGTCCACCAATTCCACTTTGAGAATGAATTGTGAAAATGTACACCATTTGACAACGATGTCAAGCCTTTTATTTTTCACTCCTCTACAGATGCATGTTCAAGATCAATCCGGACAAGGGCTCAAAAGTACAGAAACAAGCCAAGAAGAAGTGTCTTGCAGTCAATCCCAAGGTCCTGTCACTCAGAGCATGACTGGATGGAGTGAATGGTGAGTTGTTCATTAATGTTCATGTTAATTCACTGATTACTTTTATTTTATTTATTTCATGTCCCCTAATCACAAATTCAATAAGGAGCGGGATGAAGACCTTTTTACCTGGCATTTGCCATTTATACATATATTTATAAATATATGTGTGTGTGTGTACGTATGTATATGTACACTATATTGGCAAAAGTTTTAGGACACCCCTCTGAATCATTGAATTCAGGTGTTCCAATCACTTCCATGGCCACATGTGTATAAAATCAAGAAGCTAGGCATGCAGACTGCTTCTACATACATTTGTGACAGAATGGGTCGCTCTCAGGAGCTCATGGAATTCAAGAGTGGTACCGTGATATAGGAGTGGGCGATATTACGATATTTGATCGTGAATGATTAAAATGACGATCTGCCTTTTCAGAGAGATCGTTACTATCGTGCTAGTGCACAATCTATCAGTTTTAGTTCTGTGGCTCATACACGCAGTTGACAACTGCTCTGTCAACATCGCAAGTCAGCTGCCTCACCTGCGCTCTCCGCTGTCTACAAAAGACACACTGCAACTGTTGGGCATCATAAAATTCACATTAAAGTTCCCCGTGTCCCCCGGCTGCTCTGCCTCAATTCCCTAACGCACATCAGCGCTATTGGCTACTGTAAACGACTATCAATATTTGCAACACGTCCCTCCCTGTCTTTGTGTTTTTAAATGTGCAGAAGCAAACAGCACATTCTTTCATGGGAAAATGAAACAAAACATTTAGATTCAAATGTTATAAGAACAAATCAGTTATTTGTTGTTTAAATGAATCATTAGGCTACATTGGTTTAAAAGAGAAAGTTAACCCTACTTTATTAATCCAATACAATCACTTGCAAAATAGTCGTGATGAATTGTGATAAGGTCGTGAATCGTGATCCTGCCTGGAAGAAATCGTGATATGATGTTTTTGCCTTGTCTCCCACCCCTACCGTGATAGGTTGCCACCTGTGCCATCGTAAAATGAACATAAAATCACAGAGAATGTTGAGGCGCACAGTGCGCAGAAGTCGCCAACTTTCTGCAGTATAGCTACAGACCTCCAAACGTCATGTGGCCTTCGGATTTGCTGAAAAAAAGTGCATAGAGAGCTTCATGCTATGGGTTTCCATGGCCGAGCAGCTGCATCCAAGCCATATATATATATATATACTGTATGTATGTTAGCTTTGCATATTAAATAATAGAATGGGTAGTATGTGTGCGGTATGTTTTAAAGTGAATAGGATAAAAATATTGTGTATCTTTAAACACATATTAGGCTAAATACTTAATGTGAATCAATTAACAAACGACAAAATCACTCACTGCTCTTATAATAACTTTTGTATATTTAATATCTGTAATATTTAATACAGTGAAAACTATACATTGATTCTTTTTCACATTTGATTATTCAATTTCTGTATTTTTACTACATGTTAAATTAACCTATACTGTAACTGATTTTTTTGTTGTTTTGTTTAATAAAATGATGTATCTTTGTTCTGTTGTATTTTTCCTTTTTAGACTAAAGCACATCAGTACAGTGACAAGATCCTTGGATGTGCTTAAACAGTGGCCTTTATTTTTTAAAAGATCAGGCGAGTTTACTTTTAATTAGCTGAACTGAATTTACTTGTGTTGGTCTACACTTAATTCTTACTGTTTTAACAATGTTTTTTTTGTTTTTTTTTTCGTCTCTGCTGAGTATTACAGGATCACACAAACTAATCCGAAGAGCACCTTTTTCTCTTAATTAGATGAATGCACATCTAGTTGTACAGAGCAAGTGGTGAAGCGTATGGAGATGAGATGAAGATCCTCCTAGACCAACTTGATCATCAAGTAATTATTTTGCATGTGATCATATCTCTCTGGTTAAAGGCTGAATGGTGCTCTTCAATTACCTTGAAAAATCTCTTTTTCAAGGTAATTCCCATGCTTCTCTTTGTATATAACTTGTTCCGTATTTGTTTTTCTGTCTTTCAGAAACAGAAACTCCATTGTGCTTCCTCAAAGAAAGTCTACAAGGTCTGCCTTTGTTTGTGAGGGAAAAGTCTGGAAACATCCTGAAGACTTGCCTGGTAAGAAGATCATCAGCATATTAGTGTTGTCAAAAATATCGATATTTCGATAAATATCGATACTGAAATATCTGAACGATACCAATACTAATTTCCCGTAGTATCGATACTAGCCGAGCTGTCACTTTCACTTCTCTCCAAAGGCGCGTTGACAAACACCACACTCGTCTCATTCGCTCTGATTAAATAGCAAAAGTGAAGTAAATGGGGTCGATCACACCTGACGCGTTTTTTGCAGTGAGAGGTGCCTGGTTTCAATCAGGGGCGTCATGCAAGCCAAAATTCTGGGGGGGCACAATCTGAGACGTTGCAATTGTTTTGTGACGGGTGATATGGATCATGTTAGGAGGGGTCAGGGGGTTTCTCCCCCTGAAATTTTTTTAATTCTGGCTGCTAAATATACCATTTCAATGCAGTTTGGGAGGGACAGAAATACCTTAACGGAGCTAGCAGCAACCCTCCTCTATATGAAGACTAAGTTAAAGTATCTATTTTGTAAGTTTATGTAAGCTCAAATTCAAAAGCTTTTGAAGTCTACTTCATTAAAGCATGTTTACACACACACTTACTGTACACTTAGGCCTACTACACATGATTTTTAAAACAGTACCATTGCAGTTTTTATGTTATGATAATTGGTATGTGACCTAAGAACGATCTTACATTAAAGGTACATAAAGGTGCTGAGGTCTGACTTTGTGGTGCTCTGAAATTAAGTTATTTTAATATTAATATGTGATGAAGGACTTTGAAAGAAGTTTGACAGATTTCAGGGCTTAATAAGGTTAACACTACCCCGTTTATTTGAAAATGGTTAATATTTGACAGAAATGTAAAAAAGTAATCAAAACCGATCAGAAAACGTTACTATGGCTTTGTATGGCAGTAACGTTAGCCATCTAGTTTACGGTTAGACTAGGCTAGCTATCGATAACGTTACACTGACACAACTTAAGTTAATGCTCTGAATTCGCAGCTAATATCAAATCCATAACTTTTTGATCAAGTAAAAATTTCCAGGTCAACCACAAATAATCCCACTACCTTTTAATATCATCCGATAACTAATTCAATGCCGATTTGTTGCTTTGCCCACTTACCACTTCAAGACCATCTGTAAAACATTGCCAGCTCAACGTGCGAGATGAGTGAGTTGCTTGAACATACACAGCAAAGATTCAGCGCTCTAGATTTGATATACACAGACACCATATTAGGAAAAAGGGGCGGGCTGATGCATTGCCGATTTATTACACATCCAGAAGAATACATTTGAGTCGTTATAGGCTCTGGTATATTATGGAGCATAATAGGAATAAAGTTGTGACAAAAAAATTATCAGGGAGGAAAAATTCAAATCACTTTGAATGGGCATGACGCCACTGGTTTCAACTGGTTTCCAGCGAGTGTTCTGCGCGCTGTTTATTCGCCTGCTGCGCCTCGCGGGTCTTCCGTTTTAATGATGAAAGCTAGTTGCTTGAACGCCCGGAGAGTGCGATGATGGAGGATAAACTTGTGGTGCTCTCGCAGGTTACCAGGAGCTTAACGCCTTCACGAACCGTAACTACCACAATGTTAACAGAAAGTAAATAAAGTTAATAAAAGGCTGATTTGACGTTTACTTGACTGACAGGACAGCTGTTTCAGTGGTTGCCTAGCAACATAACAAACACAGCGCACTGCTCGTTCTGTGTGATGGTAAGTGCTGTGTGCCTCGCGTGTTCGAACCTGAAAAAACGCGTTAGGTGTGATCGGGGCCTAATATAGCAAAGCACCTGAAAGACCGACACCCGGATCTATATAAATAATTGCGAGAGGTTGGTAACTCTTCTTTATTCAAAAAATTATTATTTAATTCTGCAATTTGCCTTCATTAGCGATTATCATCAATTTGATTACACAGATACTAATTAAACTAAACTGAGCTAGACAATGACATCTCTGAATTCAATAATGAAATGCCTTTAACTGAAAATTGAATGTTTCATTTTATTATTATGCATTACTGACACTCTATCCTCCAATTTGATACTGTTAAGTGCTTTGACACAATCTGTATTGTTAAAAGCACTATATAAATAAAGGTGCTTGACTTGATGTCGATCCAGTGAGCATGTTTTCGCGTGTGATGCACGTTTGCATTTAAATCTGTTCATCAAATAAATGTATTAACCAGCATCTAGCTTTTGAACCAGTGCACTACCTCAGGACATTTTCGTTCATGTAAAATATCCTTCATTTTCATGTTCTAGACTTGTTATATTTAGCTTTAAATAAATAAAAAATACCCCTTAATATTGTGGCAGTTTTTTTCTCCGTGGTATCGAAAATGGTATCGAATATCGATATTTTTCAAGGTATCGTATCGAAGTTAGAAATTCTAGTATCGTGACAACACTACAGCATATACACTCACACCTGATATATTTCACCTATTTACCAGATGCTGTTAGGAGATAAGTTTTGTGTGATATACAAAACTTATCATCAACAGACAAAGTCATGGTAAAAATGACTTTATTAAATAATCGTAGTTGAAACTTTCTCAGTGATCAGTTTGACTTCATCTGATAGCACAAATTCAACAAGTTGTTATTTTACCAAAGCAAAGACAATGGAAAATTACTGCTTCACAACACTGTCCGGAGACATTCCCTCTGATATCTAACCTGTTAAAACAATACAGTGCACAATCATAAGGTTAAACAGTAATGTAGCAATAGCAGAGTAAATACAATTAAGATAATATGAAAGAATATGAATATAGGGGATATAAACAAGAAAAGGCAGCATGAAAGTAATTCATGTGACTCTAGTGATGTAAACCAATCTTCACTGATGCAATACGACCAGTTTTGGGTGATGAACAGAATGTGAGCCTTAATACATGTATGATTTTGGGTGACCTAAAATAAAAAGCATTAAATCGGAATGGCCGTGGATTATGTCGAGTGTCACAGGCAATCACATCAGTGCTGATATGGCATTTTTTGGAGTTGGGAAATGTTTTCTGTTTATCAGTTTTAGCTCTATGGCTGAATTTGAACAAGCTTAAAAACATGACCACCTTTACTTTTCAAGTGAAATTACATGAGCAGACCTTTAGGAACACTCTGTGGTCTAACATAATTCAATAAAATAAAAAAATGACCCTAATTTTATGCTGATTTATTTTCTACTGCAGGACACAGAGCCAGAAGACATTCACAAGGGGAGAAGATGAGGATCTTAACTATCGTTGAAGATGATGTTGCCACTATCCACTCAAACCCAAATATACTGTAAGGTGCCTCTGTGTAGTACTATAAGAGCAGATTGGGCCAGATAATGTGCAAGACCTTTGCCACAGTTGTTACTCTCCTCTTTGGCTTGATTTATGCCCTCAATGTGAACTATCCTAAAGTATTAAAATACTTTTCAAATAAAAAATTTGTTTAGTTTGTTTAGAAAAAAGCATTTATTTATCTTGACCTAAAGTGCTCCGCAAGGCAGATTTTTTGCATAGTCCTTCAAAAGATTGTCCAAGTAGCTGCAATCCATATGGATAATTGTAAGGTTAAGCATTTATTTATTCCAGTTTGAACTCTAATTTTGTGCATAGGTTTTTTTTTCCTTTTTTTTTTTTTATAAATCTTGAAGAGTGGAATAGAACTTCATCACCTTATAATATGTGTACCTAATGCAAATAGAAAATGTGCTATTTTGCAGAATGAAGAATATTTGTCAATAAATAAGCAATGTAATGATAGCAATGTCTTTTGTATTGTGTTGTATTTACAGTATGGTTTACTCCCTGCATTTGGATTCTTAATGTTAAGGCTATACAAGTATCTGGGTGAGATATTTGAAAAAGTTGAATCAACTTAAAAAAGTAAAGCAACCAGCTGCAAAGCTTTTTTGAGTTTACTGAACTTCAGGCCCTCTGTAGTTGTGCTTACTCGTTTCTTTGAGTTGGAGTGGTAGTTGGATGAACTTAGAACACTGAAGTTGAGTAAACTCAAAAATGCTTTGCAGCTGGTTGCTTTATTTTTTTAAGTTTACTCAACTTTAAATTTTTTACAGTGTTTTGCCCCAATTAACTTTTGCAGAGGATGCTTTTTCATAAGTTTCTAAACACTTTTCAACAACATTAACATCTTGATTACCTCTTATTAAGACTGTAAGATCATCCGCATGCAGACATTTTAATAAACTGGGAAGAATCTATTTCTCTGATTTGCAGTCCCATTAATTCTCTTCTTAATTTACAGAGTAACGGCTCAAAAGCAATGCTATAAAGCTGCCCTGAGATAGGGCAACCTTGTCTAATACCCCTCTGAACCTTTATGGGGACACTGAGACCGCCACCTATTTTTATCAAGCAAGTTGCCTCAATATAAAGCAGTTTTATACATGAAATTAAATTATCTCCAAATCCGAAAGCCTTAAGAGTCTCAAAAAGAAAAATATGGTCAACTCTGTCAAAGGCCTTCTCTGGTCCATTGACAAAAACCCAACATCAACATTGTTGTAAAAAGCATAGTCATACAGATCCCGCATCAGATGTAAATTATCTGCAATAGATCTGCCCTTTACACAATATGATTGATCCGTATGAATAATTTCATGCAATACATCATTTAAACTTTTAGCAAGACACTTAGAGAGAATTTTATATTCTGAACATAAGATAGCTACAGGTCTCCAATTTTTTAGTAGCGTCAAATCTCCCTTCTTTGGAAGCAATGTTAAAATAGCACGCTGACAACTTCTTGTTAGACATCCTTCACTTATACATTTCTGAAAAAAAAATCATGACCAATAATAGTCCAAAAACATTTATAAAATTCAGCAGGAAGTCCATCAATTCCTGGTGCCCACCCTGATGAGAGATCCATTACTGCTGAGGTCAGTTCATTTTTTTTTTTTTTTTTTTTTTTTTTTGTAGATATCTCAGGAAGATCTTGTAAAAGTTCATGTCTGCATTGATCATTTAAGGAATCAGCAGAATATAATTCAGTATTTGTAAAAATATATATTTTTTAATTTATTTATATTTGCACAGAAGAAAAAAAACAATAATAATAATAACAAAACATAAAATATATAAACAAAATAAGATAAATATGATCAATTTAATGATGTGCAGGAAGAGGCAAAAAACCCTAACTGGGCTTATTTAACGCCTCCACCTATAGACATAATTACAATAAAATCAAAACAAAAAACATAAAAAACAAAAACATTATACTACATAAAAGTAACAACAAACTAGTGAAATGCATATATCCATAACACACACACAAAACACACATGCACATACATGTATACATACACATAACATCAACAAATTTTAATGACAATTACAGTAATAAAAATAATAAACAAAAAATATGATCAAAACATAAAAATAAAATAATATCTATATAAAAAATTTAGAACAGCAGTTAAATGGGCTTTTAAATATATTTTGTAACATTTTAATGAGGAGTTTATTGCTAAGTGGGAAAAAGTGTTCCATAATTTGGTACCCCTAAATCTGAATTGACCTCTGCACGTAAGAAACTTTGGAAGATGAAGATCTAAGGATTGACGAGTTGAATAAGAGTGAACCTGTGAG
This sequence comes from Leuciscus leuciscus, assembly GCF_965113295.1. Taxonomy (NCBI): domain Eukaryota; kingdom Metazoa; phylum Chordata; class Actinopteri; order Cypriniformes; family Leuciscidae; genus Leuciscus; species Leuciscus leuciscus. Next base: position 62,044,629 of record NC_138727.1, read on the forward strand.
TTAAATTTAAAATAAGTCTTAAAGTGTTCTGGGAAATTTTCATAATTAGAATATACCTTATAAATGAAAACACATATTTGAGTGATATTAATATCATACACAGTAAGTATCTGAAGATTCTGAAATAGAGGCACAGATGAAGAATGTGACTCAGATCGGGTTGCAATTCTGACAAAACGTTTCTGAAGAACCAAAATTCTATGAAGTGTAGAAGGAAAAGTGCTTGCCCAAACTATATTACAATATGAAAGATATGGATAAATTAAACTGTAATAGAGTGTAAGAAGACAATTTGTAGTAATAAGATTGCTAATCCTCCTAATTATACCAATAGATTTATTTATTTTCTTCAGGGTGTCCACGCGGTAGTAAAAGTAGTAAAAATAATCTACCAAAATTAAGGCCCTTGAAAGGTAGTAAAAGGTAACAAACGCAATTTGACTTGGTAGTAAATTTTTCATCACCACCTCAATATATGAGTTTCCATTTTTTTTTTTGCTTAATATTTGTGTCTCCATGTTTTAACTTCATCTAGAATAGTTTAAAAATATATACGGTGCTAACAGGACCTGAGTGAGTCGGCGTTGATAGCAATGACGTAGAAGTAAGTAGCCTATCAGGGACGGCAACAACATTTACCGCCTTTTTACCTCAGTTGTATTAGCCACTTGCTTCTATTTTCTACAAAACTTACAAAATGGGGAAATGTAAGTTTTCGAAAACATGGGTTGACGACCCGTCATTTAAAGACTGGCTTAAGCCCGTCATGGGGAATGACCGGGAAGCATTTTGCACTGTCTGCAAAAAATTATAAATGTTACCTGGAACGGCATTACCGCTATCAAATCACACAGTGCATCGAACATTCACCAGCAGCGGATGCGCGTGAGGGGGGAGCAGCTAGCTGCCCATTTCGTTGTTTTGCGACGCAAGCAGCACCACGCAGATCGCGGCAAATCATGCCAACTTAAGGTCAGCTGTCTTCACACCACCTCAGCAGCAAACCAGTGCCACCAGCACCACCACCACCACCACGGCAGCGATAGCCAGACAGCAGACCTTACCGTCACAAGCATCAGCCCTCAGGGCTGAGGTTCTCTGGTGCCTGAACATCGCAGCCAACCATCATTCATATAATTCGAATGAGGGCATTGGGGAATTGTTCGAAAACATGTTCACTGACTCCGATATAGCCAAAAGTTTTGCGTGTGGCAAGGATAAAACGGCGTACATACTTGGATTTGGCATTGCTCCACATTTTAAGAAGCTTCTTATAAATAGCATCAATGATTCTGGGCCATATGTTCTCATGTTCGACGAGTCTCTGAACCAGTCGTCGAAGAAGAAGCAAATGGATATTCATGTTCGGTTCTGGAAAGATGACCGCGTGACGTCTTCATATTTTGGGTCGCAGTTCCTTGGACATGCAAGGGCTGAAGACTTGCTGCAAAGCATTAAAGTAAGTTGATATTTTCTTGTTTGTTCTTTCTTATTGTCGTTATATCCCCATTTGAAAATTTGTATGTCATAGTTAGCCTAAGCTTTAGCCTTCAGCGTGAGGCACTTGGTGTTTTAAGCCCCCAACGGCGCCTTCCAGGCAGCGAGGGGATGGGTAGGTCATTTCGTGTGTGTCGTCGGGGTGTGATTTTCAGATTAAGGATTTGGTATATTTCTGAAAGATGAATACTACAAAAAAAAAAAAAAAAGATTAACAGATACTTACTGGGACTGTATTTACTGTCTATCTACTGTCTATTTTATGAATAACCGAGTACCGAAGCCATTACTTAGTCAAGGCAGCAATTTCACTGGATCTAAACAAATCAATTTAATCATAGTATTCACCATAGCGGTGACTTTCTTAATCTATTTAAATAATTTTACAACGTTTCCAAGACGTTCGTATATTTGATTTACACAGTAGGAATAACATAGCCTACTACAACATATATTCATACCAACATGATCAAATTTGTGACTACAAAGTTTTATTTTAGCAAGGGTTTCCTCCGTAAAAGAGACAAGCATGTAACTTAATAGCAAGCAAGCAAAATCCTTAAATTCACGGACGTGTCTTGGCTTTATTTTTGAGGCAAAAACGTCACTTTTAACAGCCGCCAGTCTTTGATTAGACGTGAAATATTCACTAGAATTTTGTTTCTTTCTATTACACCTGCCAGGGAATCCGTGTTATGTGGATAGTTGCTGCCAAGCAGGTAAAACACGTTTAAATGGCTATAGCCTACATTTAAAACAATTTATTAGCTAGAAACGATCCCACATTCAATGCTATGAAGCCACTTCGAAAGTTTGTTTAGATCCAGTGACACTGCCGTCATGGAAACGGAACGTCACAGGGTTAATGCCGGACGAGGTGTCCATTGTCAGTTATTGGACGATGGCGAGGCGTGAATCGTCCGATGCGCAGCGGAGGTATAGTGGAAATATAAAATAAACATTAGTTTATATTTTAATTAGTTTTACAAACAATAACTTGGTTTCCCTGGATACGCCTGACGGTTTATTTAGCAACCGGAGATATTTATAGTCCGCTCAGCTCATAGAACCCTTCAGTTTACTGCCTGTTGCTATGGTTACTCACAGCTGATGTAGCAAGCGCATTTATTTATTAATTTCGAACGGTAACCACCAGAACTCCTTTACTAGGTGTCCTCTATCACTTTTTAATGGACACCCTGCAGCCAGTCAGAATCGAGTATTCACCCAGACCATGGTATAATATTTTTTAATAAACTTTGTTTTTTTGTGTGTCAATTCACAGGAATGTGCACAACTCAACTTGAGACATCTGCTGTCTGTCAGTATGGATGGCCCAAATGTCAATTTCAAGCTGCTGAAGCTCCTTCAGAACGAACATTCAGAGCTTCATGGGGATGCACAACTCATCAGTGTCGGCAGCTGTGGCTTGCACACCATCCACAATGCCATGAAGGCAGGATTCACAACATGGCAGGTAGACAAACTGTTGCGAGCTATGCACTACATCTTCCACAATGTTCCTGCCCGTAGAGAAGATTACACCACCACCACAGGATCTTCTACCTTTCCCCGATCTTTCTGTGGCCACAGATGGGTGGAAAATGTCCCTGTAGCTGAGAGAGCTGTCGACATTTGGCCCATGCTTTTAACATACGTTGATGGAGTTCAGAAGAAAAAGGTGCCAAACCCCAACACGGCGTCATACGATACCATTTTGGCTGCGCGGGTTGATGATTTAATAATTCCAAAGCTCCAGTTCTTCTTGTCAGTTGCGCGAAGCTTCAACCCCTTCCTGACAAAATATCAGACCGACGAGCCTGTGCTGCCCTTTTTGGCTAAAGATCTGAAAGAACTCCTGATGGTAAGAAATGTAATTACTGTAGAGTTACTGTCTTCATTTGAATGTGATTAAACTGTATCACTTGACAGGTGTGGCTTGATTGCTAACAGTTTTTCTTGTACTTTTAAGGCTTTAATGCGGCGATTTGTTAAAAGGAAACTTTTACAGGACCGAAGCTCACTGCAAATTATCACAATCAAGGTATCTGAGGAGAAGAACTGGGTCTCTCTTAAAAATGTGGACATCGGCCTGGGTGCTGAATCTGCCATCAAGGTAATTACTGTGCAGATAATTTCAATATCATGCGTGAATTGTGCTGTCGGTATAAATAGAGTTACTTTAAACCGGTAGAAAACCGGTATCTAGCAGCAATGAATTTAGAAGTGACCAAACACATCAGCATTTTCCCTATTTAAAAACAGTTACACGAGTAGTTATACGACCAAGTATGGTGACACAACATTATAGTTATCCTTTTTAACCCGCTTAGAAAAGTGGCACGTTTTATTTTGTGTCACCCTACTTGGTCGTATAACTACTCGTGTAACTGTTTTTAAATAGGGAAAACGTTGATGTGTTTGGTCACTTCTAAATTCATTGCTGTTAGATACCATTGAATATACTGGGCTAAGCTAAGTGCTTTCAAAGTGTCACCGCGCGCTAGAGCGATTAAGTGCACGCACTGAGATGAGAGTGGTATGTATCAACTCGTCTTAGTTAAGGGAATAACATAGTTTAATATGAAAAAACGGTGGAGTATCCCTTTAAACTAAACCACAGCCATGAGGATATACCAAACCTCTTGTTCACTCTGGTTAAATTGTTAGAATTGTTTTAAATTTGTAACTTGTCATAGTTTCATTTCCAAACAATGCTGTGAATGTACAGTATATGCATCCTGAACTCATCCTGATCTATACTCACATGAATCCTGCACATTCAGCAGTTTGTATCCTTGACCTCAGTGGAAGGACGAGATGAACGTTTCCTGGCCTTTAAACCAATGAAGGACCGCCTTGATGTGTTTCTTTACACAGCTCTCAGCACGCCTTACCCTGACTTACTACAGTTTTGCAAGAGTCTCCTTCTTCTATCCCATGGCCAAGCCACTGTTGAAAGAGGATTTTCAATTAACAAAGAGGTGGAAACATGCAATCTCCAGGATAGAACGCTGGAATCACTTCGATTAGTCTGTGACCGGATCAGCAGTTGTGGGGGTGTTTTAAAAGTGCCTCTGACAAAGGAGCTCCTTGCCTCTGCCTCATCTGCAAGATCTCAGTATAGACTGTACCTGGAGAATGAAAGAAAAAACAAGGAGAGTGCCGAACATGCTCTAAAGAGGAAGGCAGTGGAGGAAGAGCTTTTGGACCTCAGAACCCAGCATGAGGTACTAAGCCGTGTTTGTGAGTCACTTGAAAATGACGCGGACAAGTTGGCCAAGCAGGCTGAGGGAAAGGCCGGGTCCAAAATGGCTGAATTTATCATCAAGTCCAACACACTTCGCAGAAGGCAAAAAGAAAAAAAAGAAGAGCTCCGCCAATTGGAGGAAAGAATTGAAGAGAAGTCCTCACAACGGAGACTTTTGTGACTGTGCCTCTCCCCTCCGTCTTAATCTCACAATTTCTCTCATTCCCTCCCCTTTTTTCTCCCCCTCCCTCTGTATCTCTTTATCTCTCAGTCTGCCAGCTAAAGCTATCAGCTGATGAATACAAGTCAAATTGTTACAACTGCTCTCTTAAAATTTGTTTTGAGACATGTTCAAACTGCCATTCATCAATGAATGAGTCCAGTGTAAGTTATTGTTACAAGTTACCCCTTGTGATGCATTTCTTGTGATAAAATAAATTGCTGTTTTGGGATAATTCACTGCTTAAGTCTGCATGTGTGAGAATGTGTGTTTGTGGGTAAGTGTGTGTGATGTGACACACTTTATTATTAATCTTTATTAATGTTTATGGTTGTTAAGTGTCATTTGTTTTTAAGAAGTGCCAAGGTTATTATTCACATTATTAGGGCTAATGGCTATGGTTAGGATAACTCAAGGGCTAGGGTTAAGATAAGGACAACCGAAACTCAACTCGACACTACAAAAAAACAAACATAATTGACAATGACAATACTTAATGATCACAATTAAACATTAGTGTACCTAATGTGTATGATGGATGTGACAGTGTTACACTTATACCTTATAGTAAGTAGTAAGTGGTGCTTTTGCATAAACTAAAGTTGTGTCATCTGCAAACATTATTGGAAAAAGAATATTTGACACATTTGATAAATCATTAATATAAATAAGAAATAATAATGGTCCAAGAATGGACCACCATGAACACCATGAAAACCATATTTTTTCTATTTTTTCAATAGAATATGATAGTTGACTGTATCAAAAGCTTTTGAGAAGTCAACGAATATACTACAGGTAAATTCATTATTTTCTAATGCAGAGGAAACTTTGTCAATCAAATGAAGCAAGGCCATAGATGTGGAATGACTTTTCCTAAAGCCATACTGATGTTTATAAAGAATTAAATTAGAATCAAGATTGAATAAGATCCTTTTATATATAACTTTTTCTAATATTTTTGAAAAACAAGGCAATATGGATATGGGTCTATAATTATTGAAACAACAAGGGTCATCTGTTTTAAACAGAGGAATAACTTTGGCAACTTTTAAATCCTCTGGTACAACTCCTGTTTTCAGAGAAAGTGAAAAAATGAAAACCAGTGGCTGCAAAATAAACTGCTTGATCTGTTTGACAAGGAATGAAGAAATGTTATCATGACCGGTTGAAGATGTTTTCAATTCATCAATACTATCACTTATTTCTTGAACATCGGGGGCCTGTACCATGAAGGTAGCTGAACAAACTCGGGGTTACAGGATTAGTTTTGAGTTGACAAAACCAAACCGATGCAATCAGGCTTTATTGGTACCATGATGCAGCTCATCAACTTTCTCTGTCAACTCAGGCTTTGATCCTAAAGCTATGATTACTCCACGCGCGCGTGCACATAAAAGAGTGACGTCGACACTGAACAACCAATCGCGGGTAGAGCGAGAGCGATATATTTTCCCGCGGAGGAGCAAGAGATAATCATTCAGAATTACGATGAATTTAAATATGTATTTCAAGCTCGAAACAATAGCCAAAGCTGTTCTCTGTTCTCTGCTGCCAAAGCAAGAGAAGACTGTTGGAGAAAGATTGCTGATTGTTAATGTGTAAGTTAAACAAATACGTTCTATATTTATGTAAAATTATGTATGTATGTGTAGCCTATATGTGTAATATAGCCTATAGCCTATTTTTATAATATATAAAAAATGATACATGCACATTTTTTATATATTATAAAAATAGGCTATAGGCTATATTACACATAATTTTACATAAATATAGAACGTATTTGTACTACTTAATCCTATCATAAGATTAACAGAATAATAATAAAGATTTAAAATAATTCTTAACATGTATTATATTGTATAGTACATTTGTGCAATTTGCTTTTAAAAAAAAAAAAAAAAAAAATGTGTTCATGTGATGTCACCCTATCAATATATCTTACCGGCAATTTTATAAAAGCCCCCTTTTATGGACATGGCCGATAAATGTCCGGGGAACACTATTAATGAAACTATTCATGTACTCCTGCAGAGCGAGGACCACCTTACGAATGGTTCGACAAACCGTGTTCTCTTACGAGAGTACTCTCGTGTTGCGTAAGCTAGCTTACGCTACGGGAAAAACCCTTTTCTCGAGAATACTGAAGCCCAAAAATTATCCTTAATTTTTGCATAAGTTTAAAACGCATTGCTGCATAAGCAGACCTAGGCAGAGCGGCTCGCGCGCCTATTGGTTGCTCAGCAGCAACTGCTGCAACCTATCCAGGACCTGCTCGTGACGAAGCACCAATGAGGGCGCGGGCGCCCGTGCGCGTCACGTCCCGCCAGAATGGGCGTGGCTACAGGCTATAAAAGCAGGCCCGTGAGGTTGTTCTCTGATTTTTCAACTCTTCAGCGAAGTGGACACTCACCTCGCTGTTCTCCGGAGAAGCTGCGCCGTCGAAGAGCCTTCAGCGGGACGAGCTTCAAGCCGGCCATCTCGCCGCTTCCTCTGCCGTTCCTGCTGCGCTATCCGGCGCCGAATATCCTTTTCACTACCGCGTGTTACGTTACACACGCTTGCATCTAAAAGAGCGAGGCGTTGTTGCAAATGCCTCTTTTCAAAAAATGCGGCTCCTGCCGAGCCGATCTCAGCGACGGGGACCGCCACATCCTGTGCGTTTCCTGCCTGGGACAGACACACGCGGACCACGCGCTTTCCCTGGGCGGCTGCCCGGAATGTGAAGTGATGTCTATGGCGACCCTGCGGGCTCGCCTAGCATCTTTCAGCGTGGATCCCGCCCCTCCGCTTCTCTCTTCTGGGCCGCGCCGTAAAAAGCGCCGTTCACAGAGAACACCGGAGGCATCTGCCGCGAGCGCTTGCATGCCGGATCTCTCCCCGTGTGCATCGCTCTCTGCATCCCCCACCTCTATCACGGCCGGCCAGCCGCCCGCTGTGGATATCGAGTCGGGGGGAGATGACGCAGAAGGGGACAGCTGCTCTATCCTGGCTTCTGACTGCGAAGGCTGGTCGGGCTCCATTCCGGACCCCGCCCCTTCTCTTCAGGAATCGAGCGGTGTGCGGTCTACATTCGACGCTGAGCTTCTTCGCCTGCTTACCAAGGCCGTGGAGGACCTCGGCCTCGATTGGTCGCTTCCTGACGAGCCTGCACCCAGCAGGCTGGATGGTTGCTTTCTGCCAGGCCGCCGCTCGACGCCTCACACGAGGCCTGCCCCCTTTCTTCCGGAGCTCCACGAGGAGCTCACTAAGAGCTGGAAGGCGCCATTTTCTGCCAGGCTGCGTTCTACTGTCTCTTCGACGCTCTCTCTGGTAGACGGTGCGAAAGACAAGGGTTACCTCTGCATTCCTCCGGTCGAGGAACCGGTAGCCACGCACCTCTGCCCGCCTTCCGCCGGATGGCAGTCTCATCCTTCACTGCCTTCCAAAGCCTGCAGGACTTCGGCTTTGATCGGTCGCGCCTACACCGCCGCCGGTCAAGCCGCGTCTGCACTTCACACAATGGCCGTGCTTCAGGTCTATCAGGCGGACCTTCTCCGTAAAATGGACGAGGCGGGCCCGAACCCTGAGAATTTTAATGACCTCAGGAGCGCGACCGACTTAGCGCTACGAGCCACTAAGTCCGCTGCTCAGGCCATCGGGAGGAATATGGCGTCTCTCACTGTCACCGAGAGACACTTGTGGTTAACGCTGTCCGACATGAAGGAGTCCGACAGAGCCACTTTCCTCGACGCGCCCGTGGCGCCATCCGGTCTCTTCGGCCCGGCTGTCAAGGGGTTTTCGGAACGGTACTCTGAGGTTCAGAAAACCTCCCAGGCTATGCGGCATTTCTTGCCGAAGCGCTCCAGTTCCGCTACGGGTCGCTCTAAACAGCCGCCCAACCGGAAATCAGCGCCACAGCCTCCCCCACCGTCAGCCTCACAGCACCGTCAGCCGAGGGATTCCCAGCGCTCACGCTCTTCCAGCCGCCACAGACCGCCTCCCCCTCGGGGACCCCGGTCCAAGGTTGTACTGAAGGCAGAGCCCTCAAAGTCTTCCTGACTGCGTTAGGAAGACGAAGATGGTCGAGTCCCGCTGCGGCCGGACCGCCATCAAAATCAGCGCGCCTCGCTCTCACAGTTCCCTCAGCAGAGGTGACTGGAGATGTGTATTTCACGGCCAACGAGCCCGTTACACAACACGCTCGCCTGTACCCAAAGGCCGTTTTTACGGCCGCCCAAATAAATCACAGAAAGAGCATTCTGTCTGTTTATCCGGCTCACGCCGATGGTGTTATAAATGTAGGTCATGTGCCCACTCCACAGTGTTCGCGCCTACATACAAACACGGCCGACTCAGTGACTCACACTCATTCACGGCCCATATCCATAAACTCGGCTCGCGCCGTGTGTGTTTTGAATGTGGGAAAGGTGCCCGCTGTACAGCGCTCATCCCTACACACAAACACGGGCTGCTCTGTGATAAGCACTCATTCAGAGCCCCCGTCAATAAACACAAAACGTGTCCCGTGTGTAAATCACCCTCTACCAGACACGAGCTGTGTTATGTGTGTGCGAAGCGCGCGCGCCTCCATGATATATGTCAGATATGTGCCACACACACACAGCGACAACAGCCCGCGCGTTATTCTCCCTCTAGCTTTTCACATAAAGGCATGGAGGGAGCTGCCGGGCGTGTCAGAATGGGTACTGAACACGGTAGAACGAGGCTATTCACTACAGTTCGCTCGCAGACCCCCTCGCTTTCGAGCCAGGGTCGAAACCACGGTGAACAGCGAAGTAGCACACCTACTTCGCGCCGAGATTGCGAAACTGTTAGAGAAACGAGCCGTAGAAGCCGTCCCTCACACACTGAGCGAGGCAGGTTTTTACAGCAGATATTTCCTCGTTCCAAAGAAGGATGGTGGTCTCAGACCCATCCTAGATCTCAGACGGCTGAACAGAGCCCTTATGCAGAGATCGTTCAAAATGCTCACGACCAGTCAGATTCTCGCGCAAATTCGCCCGAGGGACTGGTTTATCTCTGTGGATCTGAAAGACGCATATTTTCAGATTCAAATAGCGCCCCATCACAGGCCTTTCTTGCGATTCGCCTTCGAGGGGCTGAGCTATCAGTACACCGTCCTACCGTTCGGTCTGTCCTTAGCACCCCGTACATTCACGAAGTGTATGGATGCAGAGCTCGCTCCCCTGAGACAACGGGGGATGCGAATACTGAACTATCTGGACGACTGGCTTATTCTAGCCCAGTCAGAGTCAGAGTTAATAGCGCACAGGGCTCTATTACTCGACCATTTACGGGATTTGGGTCTCCAAATCAACTGGACCAAGAGTTTACTGTCTCCCAGCCAGAGAATCTCTTTTCTGGGAACAGACTTAGACTCTGTGTCAATGACAGCGCGGCTGACGTCACAGCGCGCGCTGCAGATTCAGCGCTCAGCTGCAGCTTTCAGGACCGGCAGCATTTTTCCTCTCAAACGTTTTCAGAGGATGCTGGGTCTTATGGCTTCGGCCTCGGCAGTGCTTCAGCTGGGCTTGCTTTTCATGCGCCCTCTGCAGCACTGGCTGAAGACGCGGGTCCCGCTGCGAGCATGGTCCGCTGGCCGCGTTCGCCTCAGGGTAACTCAGAACTGTGTCACAGCACTGAATCCCTGGAAGGCGGCAGACTGGTATCAGTCAGGAGTGGATCTGGGCATGGCTTCGAGACGAAAAGTAATCTCGACAGACGCATCCAACTCAGGTTGGGGCGCCCTCTACGAGGGCAGACCAGTGTTTGGTCTGTGGGCAGCCTCAGAAAGGCGCCTACACATAAACTGTCTGGAGATGAAAGCGGTCGAAAATGCCTTGAGATACTTTCTCCCCCTCCTCAAAGGCCACAACGTTTTGGTCCGCACGGACAACATGTCAGTGGTGTCATACATCAACCGCCAGGGCGGTCTCAGGTCACGGAGCCTTCACAAGCTGGCGGAACGCCTCCTCTTGTGGGCCCGTCACAACCTGCGCTCACTGAGAGCGTCACATGTCCCGGGCTCCCAGAATGTGGGCCCAGACATGCTGTCCAGGGACAACGTTCCCCCCGGGGAATGGTCCCTGCACCCTCAGATAGCCCAGTTACTATGGGACATCTTCGGCAGAGCGGATGTCGACCTCTTTGCGTCGACGGAGAACGCGCACTGCCCAGTATTCTTCACGAAACAGAGAGATGCGCTGGCCCACGACTGGCCCAGCCGTCCGCTCTATGCGTTTCCCCCGATCGCGATGTTACCACAGGTAATCAAGCGCATCAGGGAGAGCAAATGCTCTGTGCTCCTCGTGGCGCCGCTCTGGAGGAATCAAGTGTGGTTCTCAGAGCTGATGCAACTGACAAGCACGACCCGGTGGCCGATTCCGGTGAGGAAAGATCTCCTCTCCCAGGCCAGGGGCGCGATCTGGCACCCGCGCCCCGACTTATGGGCCCTGCATGCATGGGCCATCAACGGGTACCCGCTGACCTCCCAGCGGCAGTGTTGAACACAATTACTCAGGCTAGAGCACCCTCTACGAGAAGGCTCTACGCCTCTAAATGGTCAGTGTTTTCCGGCTGGTGCTCGGCCCGAAACTTAGACCCACAGCGCTGTAGCGTTGCAGAGGTTCTCTCCTTTCTGCAAGAGCTTTTGGACGAGGGCAGGTCCCCCTCCACGCTCAAAGTGTATGTGGCGGCCATTGCGGCGTTTACAAAACCTTTGCATGGCCGGTCACTGGGTAGAGACGACCTCATTGTTAGGTTCCTAAGAGGAGCTAGGAGGTTAAATCCTCCTCAGCCCCCTCTGGTTCCAGCCTGGGACCTCTCCTTGGTCCTGGAAGCCATGAAGGGCGAACCCTTTGAACCCCTTCAGTTCGTGGATTTGCGGTATCTTTCACTGAAGACCGCTTTTCTCATGGCTCTCGCTTCAGTTAAGCGAGTGGGTGACCTTCACGCGCTCTCTGTGAGTGCTTCGTGCTTGGAGTTTGGGCCTAATGACTCTAAAGTCATCCTTAAACCGAGGCACGGTTATGTCCCCAAAGTGCTTTCCACTCTGTTCAGATCACAGATCATTTCACTGTCAGCTCTTCCGAGATCTGAGGGTGAGGACGATGTGAATTTTCTCTGCCCCGTCAGGGCGCTGAGAATATATGTCGAACGGTCTGATGCTTTCAGGCAGTCAGAGCAGCTCTTCGTTTCGTTCGGTGGCCGCACTAAGGGCTTAGCCACATCGAAACAGAGCCTGTCCAGATGGATAGTTGACGCTATCGCTATGGCTTATAGGTCTAAGAACCTTCATTGCCCTCTGGGCGTCAGAGCGCACTCCACCAGAGGCATGGCCTCGTCGTGGGCGTGGTCTCGCGGAGTCTCGCTCCATGATATTTGTATGTCGGCGGGCTGGGCCTCTCCGTCTACATTTATCAGGTTTTATAACCTGGAGGTGCCTGCCCTACAGGCTAAACTGTTGTCAGTCTAACATACTAGCTCTGTTCGCTCTCGCTGCAGATCGACACAGACTGTGTGTGGTTTGTGTTATACACAGGCTCCAGATCGACAGACCAGGTCTTCCTGTCTGTGATCGTTTTTCACCTGTCCTTCGGGTTCAGGTGGCTGACAGGCAGTGTTATCATTCTTAGTTCAGCCCACGGATGTACCTGGCTGTTCTATTGTATTAAGCACTGTTATGGCAGTTTAATTCACTAAACAATCATCTTTGGCGTAAGAGACAGTCTGGAATCAAATGATTATTAAAAAGTAATTTATTATCTTGCAAGAGGCCCAATTGCCACACAGAGGTAGACAGTACAGTCTGTGAAACAAGTGCGACCAGGAGGGAGGGGCAGGCCAGTCTTTATACTCTGTTATTGTTATCTTCCAAGGTTCTTTAAACTCCAGAGATGGATAAGACACCACCAGTGATCCTATTATACTGAACTTTAGTTTAGCTTAACTTACAGCCTGCAAGTCCTAAATTGGACAGCCCTTTGACCTTAGGGGTCAGGGCTTCAGCCTTCAAAGCTCTCCCCCTCTTTCTCCTGCTTCGCAGGCGTTTCACATCAATCATTATATCACATAGTCAGCAACACACATAGTAGTCAATCTAGTGTATGTTAATGAAAATCAAAGTAATTAATGAAAATCAAAAATCTCCCATTACACTCCTCCCTTTTTATCATTCATTGATAATTGTTTCATCAAAAACACTCACACAGTACTAATAATCATAATGAAACGTACCAAGTTCAAGTCTTACATCACACTTATACTTCTCATTTCTGAATTTCATATAACTGATCATACTCTTAAACTTAGTAGACAAAAAGATTAAAATTAAAGCTATTAGGCAAAACATTAGAATTAAAACTAGTTTGAAAAAAGATTAAAATGAAATAAGCTCAGGCTATTTTTTCAGGGATAGACCCTTAATTTTACAGCAAGCAGATAAAGGTTTATTCTGAAACCGGGCTAGACGAACGAGCTCTGTCATTGCATCCCCAACACTATAGGTCGGACCCTCAGTCATTACAGTATAAACAAGAAAAAGTTGGATTAATATTTAGTAGGAAAACAAAACATGCTATAAAAACACAGATAAAGTAGATATAAAACTCCTCATATTCAAACCCTGTCCTTGTATGCCATCTCGTAACACGGATGGCTACTGCTTTTAACCCTCTTTACATCGTTCTAAAAAATAAAAACATCAGAAAAATTCAACAAAAATGAAATAAGAAAAATAAAAACATAAACAGAAAACAGAAAACATAAAGAAAACATTCATTTACCACATGTTACTATAGCTTCCGCTATCAGTATCAAAGTCACATTTTGTTCACCAGTTTCATCATCAGAATGGACTGTCATTTTCGCCAATTGAACATTCATTCCCGCACTCATATTCACCCATGAATAACAAAATTATCAGAATAACACATACAATCATAACCTATACATTCAGCCTTTTCCATTAATCCACGCCCATCCACATATTTCCTAACCATTTTTTGTTAACTTTTAATTCCATCGGGCAATGATTTTACTTAGTAAGCTCTATTTAATACCCTATTTAATAAAATCTAACCCTAAGAGTCATCATTGAATAGATTTTCTACTTTCCCTGAAAACATTTGCACCAATCAAATCATTAGATCCATATCAATACTAAGCCCTAGTTTGATTTAATCAAATAAAATCATCAAAATCATCACAAAACAAATTATTCTGCTAAACTTAAACCATTAGTTGGTCCACATCCTCCTCCAGGTGTGTTGATCTTCTCGTTCGCCCCATGGACATTCCGTCTTCACCAATATGACACTTTGCGTGCCGTTTCAATGGGCTTTCCCTCGCTGGCAAAGGAGGTACGTTACTAGCACGTCCTTGATCCCTCACTGCCCTCCGCGTCGGCGCGTGGGGTTGCTGAGGTTGGTTGGTGTAGTCTAAGGTGAGAGGCGTGGACCCAGGTGTCACCCTCTCCAACCACTCTCTGATCATTACAAGATTTTCCCTCAGATCCCGACCGCAGCTCCACTGGAATGAACCATTTCCTGCCTGCTGTCATCTGTGAATGCAGACCCTAGCTATTTTATTATTGACCGCTTGTCTAGCCGGTCGTCCCTTTTGGTGTGACCTGTGGAATCAACCGCCTGAAACATATTGTCACCAGATAATTTTGCTCACTGAATAGCACTCAGGGTCCTTGTTTTACCTGAAAAACACTCAACCCACTTTGCTCATGTCAATCAAAACAATATTTCTACATTTGGAACAGAATCAGTTCTGTTCGACACAATCCATCCTGACATTCTGCCCTGTATCAAAAGTCTGCATGCTCTGTAAAGAAAAAAAAATGTCGAGGTTACTGTCAGATAGTAAAGTACGTAGTTTCTTTTGTCTGCGGTGCTGCCGCGGCCTTCGCTACCGCATCTGCCCTGGCGTTCCCTGTTCAAACAGTCCCTGTTATTAGCACACACATACAACACTCTTGTTAGGGAGAAGAATGACCTCAGTTAAACCCAGTGTCCTCCCAACATTTATTGTCCCACCTGTGCGATTGCATTCAGCAAATGTGAACCCCTTGGTATGGCAATTGTTACCATCCCCCTTTTGATGCATGATCCACCATTACATTCTTCACTCCAAGCCACAATCTCATCTTCTTATCGAAGTATCTGAAGGACAGCGGCCCTCAGTTTCACCGCATATCCTGCCTTTCAGGCCTGTTGTTTGGTCTCTTAAGTCAGTCATCAACAAACATTTTCCAATGTCAAAGTCATCAATTGTTTCTATCAGGTCAGGTCGTGGTGTACAGACTTGGTCAGTATCAGTCAAACAACATTCTCCTTCTTTGTTCAATTCACAATATTCATAAATGTGAATGGCTCTCTGGATAAGTTGATATTGCCTTCGCCAATGTGTCACTTTTGTTGTTGCCATCAAATCTGTACCATTTTCTCAACTCATAATGGATGACAATCTGCCACTTCACAATTCAGATTTACATAAATACTTAAACTGATCCAGAAAGTAATTCAAATCAACACCATAAATGTAAAAAATAATTACTGCCAGACAGTGCTTGATGACTAATCACCTTAAAGCTTGCCCCGTGTTCTGTATTGTCTTTTCATCAGATTTTTGGCTTCTTTAAAATTTGTCATTTGCCTTAACGGAATAGCTCCCCTAAACAAACACATACCAAACATGAATTAACACTCATAAAACATACAATGCTGTCACCGCCAAACAAACACACACGCATACCTGACTATGAACCGCTCATATTCTCATATTCATATCTTTTGGTGTTTACTCTAAACATATTTAAATTTTAAATAAGATTTTAAACTTCTCATTTTCCTGTAGCTTTGATCTAATTTTACATGGTCTCTTAACCAGTTTCAAAGCACGTCTGTTCATTATTCATTTTCTCTTAGAAAAGTCAGCTGGGTTGTTCTTGTTCATTATCATTATTTTGCTTCAGCTTGCTTTATCAGGCCGATAACAGAAAGACAGACAGAGTACCCTTCCTCCACTCAGCAGTCTCTCTCACTATAAACAAATAATCTTTTCAACAGCCCCCTAAGATTGTAACTAAATAAATCATAGTCTAGAACCCTTAATTTTACAGCATTTTAAAATACAAATGTTTAACTCAAATTAGTACCATTACAACAATCTAAAATACATTATGCTATGAGCATTTCTAAGGTTATCGTTAGTTTAAATACTCAATTCACCTAACCTTTGTTATCCAGAAATTTCTCTTAACTCATCACAAGCTGTCTTCATCTTTAGCCACCAACATGTCTAATGACCTTCAGGAGTTAGAACTATCTTACAGACATATTATTTCAATATCAACACCCTTGCCCATAAGGCAACCAGCATCATGTTCCTGACATAAATTAAGTTTTGTTACTGTCTCCACAACAAATAATGACAGTCCCCCCATGGTCTCAGCTGGCTCTTGAAAGCCCATTCCCATTAGCTCTTAATCTATAATTTTCTTCTCTTCAGGGTGTTGTCCCCTGGCATAGTTGCAGACACTTGTCATAATGAAAAACAAGCCATACAATAAATGCGGTTTTCTGGTGAGTGGTATATAGAGGAACTCACATTTTCTGGGTCAGGCGTGCCGTAACTCCTCACAGCCCATCCGTCCTCTCAGTGATCTGCTGATGCTGCTGGCCACTCACAGTCACCTGCTCAACTCTAATACCTTTCTCACATAAAAACACCTCCCCATTATGGAGATGCCCAGTGTTTGTGGCGTGACTTCCCCTGTCTTAGGTTGACCTTTGGCCAAAGGATCTTACCCGTCTTTGGGGTAGGCACTTCGTACACACTTGGTTACCGCTCTTTCCCATCACAGAATCAGTTTTCTTCAACAGACTCAGTGTGTTCTGGAGCTTAGGAAAGGCACATTCAAGAGTCACCAGAGCACTCTGGACTGCCTAATAGTGTTAACACAGGGAGACAGGTTAATAACAACAGTATTTAATCACAAAAATCTGTTAAATCTGTCCGAATCAGCAAAATCTCAGTGAATTTTAATCACATCCGTCTATTCAGTGTACTGTTACATCTGTAGCCGGAGCCATCAGCCCTGTTTCATGGTGGAGGCTAAAATCAGACAAAGACGTTACTGGTCCTGAATTAAACTAGTCAAAAACGTCCCTTCTATCGTTTAAGACTTCTTTAAAGTCATTCAGTTTTACTTTTGAAACATTTACCCTTTAAATGTATGACACGCCTGTAGCATAATTTCTTTTAACATCCCCATATCTATGGTTTTCAACTAAAACACTGTGCCTTACTATAAATAGCCTATTATCATTTATGACACAGGCTCAGATAACAGCTTTTAGCTGACATTGAATGAGAGAGAGACCCTGAAGCATTTAGGACTGGTACACTGCACTCTCATAAATTTCTAAAATCAAACTTTATCTACCATCTTTTAACTCTAGCCCAGCATAAGGCATCTTTGCCAGAAATGACATGCGTTTTCAAATACTGAATTTGAAAATTTGAATTTGACTGGTGCTGGTGTCCAGTCTGTTTTTAATCCACATGCACTTTGCACTTGATTTGCACAATGCAATTTGAAAAATAAAAATATGCTTTTGTAGACTTCAAGTCTTGAGTTGATCAGTGTGCGGCCAGCTACTCCTCTTGTTCATTCTATATGCCATTGGCTCTACGCACCTGAAGTACAAGGACCTGCAATACCAGAACTTTTTTATGTTTGGAGCGCTACATATTTTTTCTAGTTCTATGCGTTTTCAAATAAACATAATTCTTATATTTGTCTTTTGCCCACATCAGGGAATTTAGACATTACAAATTTCCACTCAGATTGTGTCTCTGTCGCACTGGCCATTTCAGCCACAGCACACACCAGATTCAGATAAGCAAACTGTTTCAGCCAATCACAAGCTTATCTTCTTAAAGCAAAACATCAGCTCCTAGTTCTTTCATGGTCAACACTATTCCTCCACGTTCACGTTCAAACAATATGTTTGTTTAATCAGATGCATTTCTACACATTTTACATTTAGCAACTGTTAATCCAGTAATACTGCGTCTACTTATTTGATCACATTTCATCTAAATTTTAGTTGTCAGCCTGTATTCATCAATTCACTAGCTCTTTCCTTCAAAAGGATTCCCGACTTAAATCTTTCAACCTTCTTTTAACCTTCAATCTTCTTACGACTTCCATCTATCAACTTTCCTTTAACTTTCTTTTCTACCTCACTTACTCGTACGTTCTTTTCACTTTCTTTAACACTGCGTTCACATTCTTAGTTCTTTCTCAGACGAAAACTTTAATATCGTCATTTAATTACTGTTCTACTTTCAAACCCACATTAATACACGTCACTTTCACATTATCACTTTTTTCCCTGAGTGTCCATTTACAATTACGGGCTAAATGGCCCTGCTGACCACTTCTCATTTTCCCTATAGTTTGATCATTGAGCTTTCAAACGGCTCCAACTTACTGCACACCCTTGAAGCAGTGTGTCCCGATCAGGAATGTAAACAGAGCCACTGATAAGCAGTTCTCTGTATTATTTTACAGTCCACCAGTGGCAGATTCAATCACAATAGCCAAATCATAATCTTCATCATTATTATTGGCCGCACTTTAATTTCATAAGTTGCAAAGAAAATCACTCAACATTTACTTGCTTTTTTTTTTTTTTTATCGGAAGCAATACAAGGCTAAAAATGAAAAATTTTCAGTTTCTTTCTTTGTTTAGCCAGTCAAGTTGTTGTTTAAATTTCCAAACACAATCAAAACCCTGACTACCATTTACTTAATAATTTCTCCACATTTCTTTGAAGTGAGCTTCAGAGCACAGCTGCTTACAGCGTTTGCTCTCTTCTGTCCTCTATCAAATGGTTAGTCTGCATATTCAACTTAATGTTATCATTATTTTCTCAGTCCCTAAAATGCACAGACAGCCATTATAGCTGCCTCCTTGATTGATGACGAAAATTCTCTAGACATCATTATTTTACCAATAAAATATATAATTGTTCCCCATTCTTCTTAATAAAACCTTTTTTCATTCCTCATCTTTATATCACTTAATTTGACTTGCATGCATTTTGCCCATAATTTTCTTCATTGCACAGTATACCAGTGTGCAGTATTTACTATTAGATGTCCCCATAATGGCTGTTATTTTCCTTCTTTCACTATTGCCTGTGGATTTTACTTCAGCGCGCTTACTCTGACTTTCACCCGAAATCAGGAAAGGTTGGAATTAATTTCTGCTTACTTTCAATTTCTTTCCCTGGAATTCCTCCAGCGATCAATTATTTCAGCCCCTATTAATTTCAATAACGAGTACTCGGCTTTGGTCCGGACAATGTCTTGACCTCCTCTAGGTCTCAATTTCCTCGCCCCTTTTAAAGCCTCTTCTTTTCCTCGTACCACAGTTCTAGCTTCAGTTCTTAAATACAGCCACTATGGTTCATCCACAAAATTTTCTTTTCAAAATCCCCAAATGAAAAATAAATTTGCTGTCTCTTACCCAAGATTTTCTGTTGCCACCTGGATTCTTTCTGATTCCAGTGGAGTTCCTCCTGGCCCTGATAGCAGTTGGCTCTTCTCTCTCAATTCTGCGAGGTAAGACTAAAGCCTGGTGCTTCAGGATGATCAGTCGTCAATCCGCTTTACTCAGGGCCAGAAGAAACCGCCATGGAATCCCACTTCTGACACCAACTGTTATGGCAGTTTAATTCACTAAACAATCATCTTTGGCGTAAGAGACAGTCTGGAATCAAATGATTATTAAAAAGTAATTTATTATCTTGCAAGAGGCCCAATTGCCACACAGAGGTAGACAGTACAGTCTGTGAAACAAGTGCGACCAGGAGGGAGGGGCAGGCCAGTCTTTATACTCTGTTATTGTTATCTTCCAAGGTTCTTTAAACTCCAGAGATGGATAAGACACCACCAGTGATCCTATTATACTGAACTTTAGTTTAGCTTAACTTACAGCCTGCAAGTCCTAAATTGGACAGCCCTTTGACCTTAGGGGTCAGGGCTTCAGCCTTCAAAGCTCTCCCCCTCTTTCTCCTGCTTCGCAGGCGTTTCACATCAATCATTATATCACATAGTCAGCAACACACATAGTAGTCAATCTAGTGTATGTTAATGAAAATCAAAGTAATTAATGAAAATCAAAAATCTCCCATTACAGCACCCATTCCCACACCCTGGAATGGTTATCTCTATAAATTCTTTATGTGCGGCTCAAGAAGTTCGCAAAGATAAGACATTCCTTCCGTGGAAAATCTGTATCTTTCATACAAGTAACTATCAGGAAAGGCAAGGGGATTTTGTCTGGCTAAAAACTCTTTCTCTACGAAGTGCTGCTCGTCAAACAATTTGCGCTGAGATGTCCACCGGATTTGGAAGAAAAGGTGAAGTCATTGTAACAGACACTGGGAATAAGTTACGTCACCTATATGTTTCTTTGCTCTCAGTTGATTGGTCAAACTTCAGTCTGAGATCTTGAATCCAGAACATAACCTGCCCCGGAGCAGGTTAGCCGTGCAGCGTAAGATACCATGGCGACGAACACCGATTAAAGCCAAGCTACTTTCATAGTACCTAAAACCCAGGGTTGGCGGAAACTAAACTGAAACATAGCTGGCTAGCCACCTAAACCGGCTTCATGGTATAGGCCCCTGGAGGGTGAAAAAAAGAAATAGGAGGATAATTCCTTATAATAAAATCTAGTGGATTACCATTACAAGCAGGAACTTTACTGGCTAATTCATGTCCAATGTTAACAAAAAAATTATTAAATTTTTGAGCTATATCAAATGAGTTATTAAAAGAATTATCACCTTCATAAAAAACTGAAGGTAATTCTGAATGAGTCTTATCTCTATGCAGCAACTGATTTATAACTTTCCATGTGGTTTTAGTATCATTTGAACACCTCTTAAATTTTTCACAGAAATATTTCTTTTTTAACGATCTAATGTAATAAGTATATTTATTTCTACAAGATGTATAAGCACCATGGGTAAGGGGTGTAGGATTTGAAATATATTTTTTCTCAGCAGCTTCAACAAGTCAACTGTAAACCAAGGCTTTCCTGTAGCTCAGTGGTAAGAGCATTGCGTTAACAACGCAAGGTTGTGGGTTCGATCCCAGGGGATTGCACATACCTATGTATAAATGTATAGGATAACGCAATGTAAGTCGCTTTGGATAAAAGTGTCTGCCAAATGCATAAATGTAAATGTAAAGGCTGACTATATTTCCTAGTAGAGCTAATAATTGGAAAATATTCATTGAAACTACCGCTAATTTTTTGCATAAAATTTTGATATGCAAAATGAGCATTTTTTTCTTTGTAAAGATCATTCCATGAAGTACTGGCAAGCATATCTTTAAATTTAGAAACATTTAGCTTGCTCATAATTCTTTTAAGCATCTTTTTCTTTTTTTGTTTAGTTGTATTAAACTTGATTAACGAAAATTGGAATATAGGGAAATGATCAGACAGATCTAAATACAAGACTCCAGATTTCATTCATTCACTCAAATTATTTGTTAAGATGTTATCAATCAAAGTTGCTGAATTCTCCTTTACTCGAGTAGGTTTATGAATAAGAGGGAAAAAATAACTAGAATAAAGTATATTTAGAAAATCTGCAGTAAATGTATCTGGATTATTTTTTAAAAGATTTATATTAAAATCACCTAAGATGTAACAAAGTTTATCTTCCTTGTTAATCAGATCAAGAGAACTGGATAGACATTCATTAAAATCTTTGACAACATAATCTGGTGAACGATAGACGACACCAACTATGACGTTTTTTCCACCAAAAACACCAGAGAGCTCCACAAAAACAGATTCTACTGAATTAAGTGATAGATCATCCCTAACTTTAAATTCATAGTTGTCTAAAAAAAATAAAGATACTCCACCTCCCGATCTATTTTCTCTTACATAATGAACTGAATTGTAATTTGATAATTTAAATATTTCTCTAGAGTCTTCTGTAAGCCATGTTTCAGATAAAGCAATAACAGAAAAATTATGTTTAAGTAAAGATAAATAATGAATAAATTTGTCATAGTTACAAGGAAGACTTCTTATTTTCAAGTGGAAAGTGGAGAATATATTAGAAGTCATGGAAACATATAAGTCATTAAACTGAGTTTCATCATAAAATCTGCAAAGGTTTGTGGTATCAAATGATGAAAAAAAAAGTAAATCTGGGTCAACATCAAAATTATAAGCATCAATTAAAGAGAAATCAAAAATATTAAAATCAGAATCAGATGTATTGTAGTAGTCCATAGAGTGTTATTTACTGTAAAAAAATAAAATAAAAACACAATATTGTATAAAGAAAACACAGTAGGCAACTATTGAACCAACCTCTAAATGTTGGTCCTCCTTTGTTGAGGAGGATTTTGTGTTGGTGGATGGACAATAAGTTTGTCATATCTCAAATATGCAATGTCACCTCTTTCCTTCTTTGACGGACGATTTCAGAGAAGTCCTCATTGATGAAAATGCATGAGCCCTTCAAGTTTTTTGCTCTGTCCAGAACAGCCAGTTTGTCCTTAAGCCGCAGAAATCTGACCACAATAGGTCTGGGCTTTTCTGAAGGTGTCGCTGGCTTCCCAGTTCTATGAGCCCAG
Source organism: Leuciscus leuciscus (assembly GCF_965113295.1). Lineage (NCBI taxonomy): Eukaryota > Metazoa > Chordata > Actinopteri > Cypriniformes > Leuciscidae > Leuciscus > Leuciscus leuciscus. The sequence continues at coordinate 62,067,294 of NC_138727.1, forward strand.
TCAAGCTCTATTTTCAAATGATCCAACTGTAACTTTTCACTGAATAATTTTCTCACTTTATCTTCAGAATCAGACACTTTTTCTCTCACAGACTCTTTAATGCCGTCCACAACAATATTATTCCTTCTTGCCTGGCCCTCCAGATAGTCAGCCTTCTCTGTGATAGAATTGAAACGTTTACAGATTGTGTCCAGATCTGACCTGGTTTCTCTGCAGATCTTTGACCAGGTGCCACAAGAGATTTTAAAGTCATCAAATTCTTTTTGAGTCATTTCCAGACTCACCTTGAAGTCATAAACTTGCTTTGACAGATCATCAATCCTCTTATTAGAAGAGTCAACTATGATCTGTACACAAGATTTGAATTTTTTTTCTTGCTGTTCAAGCAAAGTTCTCAATCTTAAATAGTTTTTATTTTGCAATAACTGCATAAACTACAGACTGTCATTTAGATTTCTAATGTCATCATCTATAGATTATGTATCATAAATTAAACCCAAAGATCATTTGTGTTTCAGACGCATCAAAGAGGAGGTCACGTAAACCAACCAGAACAGCTTCAGATCACATGACTAAACCAGCGACTGAAGATACTCTTTCATCACCAAAATTACAACTAGGTACATATTCTGTTACTTACAACAATCCGATCATCCAGATTTCCTTAAAAACAGGATATTTGGGATTATTTTCATCTGTTTTTCATGGTTTTTCAACAGTCAATATTATGGCATCAGTTATGGGGATCATGATGGTGTTTGGATTGTCATTGTTTGCTTATTTCGGTTTGAGACAGAAGAGACAAGGTAAAACTGTATTTCTCTGTCAGAAACACATCATTTTACATGCTTAGCTATTTTTCACCTTATATATAACATTTTCATAACTGGACCTTCACATTCTGTCAAATTAAAGACCTTTACTTCATTTTGTCCCAATCTGGTGTCCCGAAACAGGAGTGTGGATGAAAGGTGTCGCTCATTTCTCGGCTGAAAACCGTTTGTAACCGTTAACTTGTGGATTCTAATCATCTTTCCTGTTGACCATTTCCTTGTTTAACCTCTGTGTAATGTCTTCTGCCTGAAATAATCTCTCGGATCCCGTCAGGTTTGTGGTAACAGCCGGTTTATTCCACATCTGCATTAATGACAAAGGACAACATAGTTGAATAGTCATCTTATGTGGACAAACAGCGCATGCTCTGTCTGGAAAGACGGCATCATGTTAAAGTTAGCTAGCTATGCTGGAGCTATAAAACACATAACCAGATGGTTGACTTTATAAAAACATGGCGAAAATAATCAACAACACATATTATTCAACCAAAGAAATCTAGCTTAACTTTTACATGCTTTTCAAGTGAGTTAGCATTGTTTAGTCCACGGACATTCACAGACACGTTACCTCATGGAAAATCCTCCGTTGCTTTGAGGATTACCCATAATCCTTTCGTCATTACTAGCGTTAGCTGCAGGTACAACTTTATGACAGCAGGTGGCACAATAATCCCATGTAGTAGGATTTAACCTGAACCTTTTTAACCTTTGGGGACGTGTGCAGATGTCTGTCTTGTGTTTACATTGAAAACCATGGAAAAGCAGCGCGGTGGAATGGAAAAACACGGTCTGTATGAACAAGAAAACTAAGACATAATTATGTCAGATCTGTCAGAATTAGTTAACATGAACTAACCATGAACAACACCTCTGTTCGACATTAGTTAATATTTGTTAACGTTAACTCACACATATACTAATGCATCAATTCATATTAACAGCACGGTTAGTTAACATTAGTTAATGCATTAGTTAGCATGAACTAACCATGAACAATGCCTGTTAATAGCTTTACTGTTTTGTAAGGTTAACCTACTGTACATATTTACATTAGTTTACGTAGCAGTTGACACACACTAGTATGAACATTTCTAACTCACCATGTCACCCTAAATGTAAAAATACTGTTGTGTACCTTATCAACACTCTTTTATATAAAGCATTGATTTGTTGGTAAACATAATTCTACAGCGGAAAAATATGATTTGTTCATACGCACTTTACTATCATTACTTGCATTCAAATAAGTATTTATTAATGGATTGAGTGAACCTTATTGTAAAGTGTACTCTATTTCAACATTAACTGATGTGTTACTAACATTTGTAGGGCCCTATTTTAACGATCTGAAACGCAAGTGTCAAAGCGCAAAGCGCAAGTAACTTTGTGGGCGGGTCTCGGCGCTGTTGCTATTTTCCCGGCGGGATAAAGCGCCAGGCGCAAATCTAAAATGGGTTGGTCTGAAGTAGCTTCATTATTCATAGGTGTGGTTTGGCCGTAACGTGAAATAAACCAATCAGAGCGTCATCTCACATTCCCTTTAAGAGCAAACGCGCTTTTTCCATAGCGGATTGCTATTGAAACGGCGGATTTGCCAGGCGCGCGCCAGGAGCGGTTCACAGCCAAGGAGAGCAACGCTCTCGTCACGGCCGTAAAAGAGAGAAGTTACATTGAAATGGAGAAACCCACCCAAATTAACTTCGGTTAAACAGGCGTATGATAATTTGGGTAAATGTGTAAGCTAGATGTATGCTTTTATAATAAATAGTCTATCTATCTATCTATCTATCTATCTATCTATCTATCTATCTATCTATCTATCTATCGTAATAATGTATGATTTGCAAAAATGAAAACTGCTGCTTCTGTGTAGATGAGAGAATCAAAGTGTATGCGCGTTGTGCACACGCTACATTGATTATGGCCAAGCATGCGCCCTTAAAATAGCATATGAATAACATGCGCAACGCGCCACTGACTTTAAACTATTTTTTCCTGGTTAGTGGCGCAATTGTTTTCTAAACCTGCAAAATAGCATGAAGGAACGTTTGCGCCGGAACACGCCTCCTCTTTGCGCTGAACCGCCCCCGGGAGCGCAAGTGTATTTCCTAACTTACCGACGTGCTTCTGTGGAGGGAAAAGTCCGCTTTGCGCGGGTGCAAAATAGGAATGATACATGCGTCGGTGTACAAAGTCACTTGCGCTGGGTGCAAGATAGGGCCCGTAGACTCTTATTGACATGACTTACCATTAATAAAGCATTTATTAATGGAATTTATGAACCTTATCGTGTACACTATTCAGCATTAAGTGATGTGTTAGTAATATTTGTAGGTACGTAAACAGTCAATATTGAATTTACCAGACCTTAAATGTGTGAAAGCCATTCATCACTAGCATTTTCAGAATGTTGAGAAAAGACCTCTTTATTACATCACAGAACTGGTCAACATTGGCAATCTTTGCCAGCACAAAACATACAAAACTACATTTTTAAGGACAAAAAAAAATGTGCTGCACTATCAATTCAGGCCTAAACAAGGCAAAATATATTACTGGAATTAAACATGGGGATTAACTATTAACTATTAATGAACTAAAATGAACTATTTTCTTATTGGAAGCAACTTCCCATCCGTTTTCATTGTTTGTATTATGTTTACAATGTTCTCATCGGCCATGATTGCGTCTTGACATTTCTGGGTTATGTTTGATAATTTCTCTCCCTTTCCCTGTTTGTCATGGATTTCTGCATATTTCTCTGGTGCTGCAATCGCCAGTTCAGCATTAGCTGCACTCTACACGATTGTGTTCCGGTCCACACCATACTTTCGGAAAGCTTCTGCCATGTTGCTTCCTCTTTTGAAAATCTCCAGGACTGATTTGTACCGCTTTACCACCTGCCATGGATCAGTAACTAACTAACTAACTTTTAAAAGAAAAAAAGCCATTCGTGTGTTTAATGGCAAACTACACAACACAGATACCAAGTTTTACATTCCTGATATAAAAAAAACAAAAAAACATTTATTAAATCATTTCAATTTGCACAACCTACCCCTTTGACAGAATTTACTCATTTGCTTGTTTTTTTTCTTTCTGTTTATTCACTTTTCTTTGCTTTCTTGCCTTCTTCTTTCTTTTCTTCTTCTCCCTTGAAGAGTCTGAGCTAGATGACTCTGAGTCAGAAGACTCAGAAGAGTCAGAATCAGTGGAGTCACTTTCTGAATCCTCTTTAGAGATTTTCATTCTTTTGGGGATGTCTGCAGGCTTATCTTTAATTTTTTCACGAATGTTGTTGTCCATTTTGATGGCTTTAATTGGGGGGAAAAGAACAGTTAAAAGTCATATTCTGTATGCCTGCATTTGTGACTATAGGTTACATGTTAACTTCACTCCAAATGACAAAAAAGTTTCATTTGGAGTTTCAAACAAAAAAGTTTCAAACAAAAAAGTTTCATTTGTTGTGCCTTTCTCGTTTTGCTATTATAGTAAATATGAATTATTTTGTGCTAGCTATGAGAGGGAGCAATCTCTACTCTCTCTACTCACCTCTACTCCAAGAAAATCAAACCCGCCTCCTCCATTGTCAAGTATTGGATCTGAATCTGATTGGTAAAGTGAACATTTTCCTGATGTAAGATGTTTATATTATGTTATATTATAACATGTTTATGCATAACAGGGATTCCGTTCATACACTGTTTATTTCATAGCACTATGATTGTTATTTGTTTGTAGAAAATAACTGCTCTTCTATGATTTGCACGGTTTGACATGATATGATAAGCGATCGTTAGATTTAATCAGTGCGATTTACTGCAATGCTTTTTTCCCCTTAGTTGGTCATAACAAAAGTGGATGTTACTTACTTGTTCAGACGACATTTTCCGCTGAAAATTCTTATGTTGGTCATATTTCCAAAAAGTATATTCTGTGATTCTAAATGCTCGTATCCACACACTGATCCACACACGCGGTGATTGACCGCCGCACACTCTCCTCAAAGCATTGGATTCATCCGCGCTGTTTCATGCCGATGTACAACCCACGTAAAGTTGATAATTCCGCGAATAACTGCAATTGCAGATTTCGAACAGAGATGGCGACAAAGAGGAAAAACTACGGACTGCAGCTTTAAAGGTGCTCTAAGTGATGTCACGCGTTTTTTAGGCCAAAACATTTTTTTGTCACATACAGCAAACATCTCCTCACTATCCGCTAGCTGCCTGTCCCCTGAACACACTGTAAAAAAATGCGGTCTCTCTAGACACCACATGCTCCACAAACGGCAACAAAAACAAACTGGGCTCACCCGCACCACGAAACACAACAAACAGTGCTCCAGCCAATCACTGACAAGAAGTATTTGAGGGTGGGGTTTGGGGGGTTAGTGTGCGTGCACATGAAGGGGGTGTGGAGGAGAGAGAAGCATGAAGAGGGAAGTTTGAATTATGGCCGACACACGACTAAAGAGACGACGTTCCGATGAACAAATTGTAAAGAAGAGGGACAAGGATAAGGGACAAGGATAAGGAACGCGCGAAGTCCCGAATTTACATTGGAAAAACCCTCGAAATATGGCGAGAACTCCGCCGGCAGAAGGGCTTCCAATCCGACATTCAGTTGCTCTGTTTTTGCAGAACAGGTAAATCCATTTTTCTTTTATAAATTGACGTTCATGTTCACCAAACCAACACAAGAATGTAATTAGCTAGAACTATGCAGTCAGCGTTAGCTTTGGTGAATACAACATATATGTTTCAGCTAGCGATCAATCTCTATTGTAAATGGTCAAGCAAATTCACAGTAGGGCGACAATTTGTGTGAATGATGTTTTCACCCACTGTTTGTTATGGATTTGAATGTTCATTTATAGGCTATTGACAACTTTGACTAAATTTGTTTACGCCGCCGCCGTTGTTTATGCTCACTGGGAAACGCGAAGCTGACGTTATCTTGCTATTATTGCGTCCTTGTATGGGAGCTATAGTTATAACCTCAGGTGGCGAAACGATTTTAAGACAATGTTTCTCTTTTTCTGCATTCTGTTCTGCAATATATAAAAGCATTTATCTAACTTGGCGACATTACACATTGAATGAAGTATCAGTAAAACTTAACTTTGTTTTTAGAGACTACTTTGACTTTCCTTTATGCCGGAAGGGAGGGGAGGAGGGAGGAGACGGGATGAGGAGGAGGGGGGGTCTAGCTAGCCTCCGTTTTGTTTGACAACAATTCGAATGTCAACAAGAAGTTTCGACTCCCGGGATCGCTTAGAGCACCTTTAACTAATGAAACCTTACTGTAAACTGTTACTGATTTCATAATGCATATAATACATACATAAAATTTACAACATCAACAAAACTAAAGATGAATTCCTCATAACTGCCTTCTTGATCCTCACTGTTTTGTTTGGTAAAGTAAATCATATTCAGTAATATTATCATAATTGCGCTATTTTCGTTTGATGTGTTATGCATTATAATTGTATCAGCGTCTTTTCATAGAATGCCAAGGAAATAAAGGATAAAAAAACAAGGAACTTTTTTTTGGAGCCCTTTTTGGTCCTTCCGCCCCTGAGGAGGTCTGTGCACGCCACTGTGTGTGAGTGAGTGAGAGAGAGAGAGAGAGAGAGAGAGAGAGAGAGAGAGAGTGAGAGAGAGAGAGAGAGAGAGAGAGAGAGAGAGAGAGAGAGAGAGAGAGAGAGAGAGAGAGAGAGAGAGAGAGAGAGAGAGAGAGCTCTTCATAACACAGGCCACCAGCGGCTCAAAGATAAAGCAGAAAATGATCCAGATCTCGTGAGTGAACTCAAACCCTGTGTTTGCTCGGCCTCCAAATAACGGATCGCACACGGCCCTCAAACTAAACTAACAAAACTATTAACAAACCGGACAACAAGAAAATCAACACAAAGATAAGCAGAAAGAAGAGAAAAAAACTTCACTCACACCAGTCTGCACAACGCTCACACTCGCTCAACAACCACACCGGAAGTGAGAGAGAAAGAGTGTGTGTGTGTGTGTGTGCGAGAGAGTATGTGAGTGAGTGAGTGACTGAGAGAGAGAGAGAGAGAGAGAGAGAGAGCGCTCTTCATAACACAGGACACCAGCGGCTCACAGATAAAGCAGAAAATGATCCAGATCTGTGATCATAAACTTCTCATATTTCTCCTGCTCATCATGTCAGGTAAGAGTTTATTCTGTGTTTCTGGATCTTTCTAAAACAGCACCTGTTCTCAATCAGGTCCATGTTCGCTCTGAGCTGAGTTTCTCTCTCTTATGTTTTTAGTCTTGGCGTGTGAGACGACGGAGATCTTGACTTTCACTGGTTATGAAGGAGGAAAAGTTGGAATACGCTGTCCCTATGAGTCTGGATATGAAGAGCAGAATAAGTATCTCTGCAGAGGAGAGTGTCTAGTACTCATTCGAGACATTCCTGTTCAATCTGGATCTCCAGCTAAAGACAGGAGATTCTCTCTGACCGATGACAGAACGACCCGCATCTTCACCGTCACCATCACTGATCTGAGAACAGAGGATCAAGGCAAATACTGGTGTTCTGTGAGGACAGGACTGGGAACATATGATACATACACAGAGATTATCCTGGAAATTAAACCTGGTAAATCAGAATATTCTGCATGAGTGAAGTGGACAGTGCACATAGATATGGTGTAAAACACATATAATCATAACTAATATATCAGTAACATCAGAGAGATCTGTGTGTGTCTGAGAGAGCGCTGTATCACGTGTTGTAAAGATGTAAAGAGGCGAGATGACAGAAACCACAGTATCCTCTGTAGATGATGATGAGCGAGTGTTCACACCACACACACTGACCCGCATCACTTCCTCACACACAACACTGTCTCAGTTATGGAGAAATCGCTCATTCAAAACACAAAGTATACATTATCTGTACACACAAGTTCAGGTCTTTCTGTAGTAAAATACATTTTAATTTTATATTTGAAGAGTTCAGATGCAAAAGCCTCTAAGTGCCATCTGAAATTTTCTTCTAGAATGATCATTTTTATCAAGCTCGTATATTTAAGTTCAGTAATTTAACTTAAATGGCAATGAAAATAACCTATTAATTGTCATTTAAGTGAAATTACTGAACTTAATTATACGAGCTTGATAAAAATGATCATTCTAGAAGAAAATTTCAGATGGCACTTAGAGGCTTTTACATCTGAACTCTTCATTTATTCCATTATCAATCTTTGTTAACAGAGAAGCCGTTCACACCAAAACATAGCTGACATGATTTACATTAGACTAAACATCCCATACTGTCACTATAACAGAGAATTTGGGACACTTAAATCTCTCATTTATGCCCTGATTTAGTGTCTGTCGTGTCTCGTGTGACTGGAGAACATCTGAACATCACCTGCCATTATAACAGTGATTTGAAGAACAAGATCAAGTTCATGTGCAAAGGAAGCGACCCGTCGCTCTGTGAGACATCGGGTATCAAAGTTTCATCAGAAACAAACAGTAACGGCAGATTCTCTCGGAGGGATGATGAATCTGCAGGAGTTTTTACTGTGACCATCACTGATCTGACACTAGAGGATTCTGGGATATACTGGTGTGGAGCTGGAGAGACAGGACAAAAGAGCAAGTGGATTTCAGTGACAGATCTGAACATTAATAACGGTAAGATGCCATCAGCCTTTTGATATTATTTTTAAGATCATCATCTGATTGTAAAATTATATATAATGATTTGTTCGTTGTTTGCAGTCTAGAAGACTGTATTTAACAAGTGTTGCTGGTCACACATACAGCGCTATATTTGCACCACACCCTTGACATCAGTGAAGCGTTAATAGCAGCTGTGTCATATAAGCAGGGTTCCCACGGGTCCTTGAAATCCTTGAAAGTTTGTGAATCTGAAAAAAAAAAAAAAATCCAAGGCCCTGGAACGTTTTTGAAAATGAACACAATAGATACAGTTCCTTGAAAGTGCTTGAATTTATTTTGTTTATTTAGTTTTCTGGAAAAAAATTCCATATTATTTCCTCCGGTCCGTTAATGTGTTATTTTGCCAACACTTCGTGGCCCATGCATTCTTGCTTGATTTATGTTAGCTACGCACATTTACACGTTACGTTAAGTGTTTCCCGTGTGAGGCACTATGTGTTGTATGTTGCCATGACGTTCATGTGCGCATAAAACAACTACGATGGAACCTCAACGTTTGTTGTTCGACACAACAAATGTGTTCCCACATTAAGTCCTTGAATTTGAGGGTATTGGACCTGGAAAGTCCTTGAAAGGTCCTTGAATTTGAAGTTAACCAAGGTGCGGGAACCCTGTGTAAAGTTGAAAGTGGTCACATGACTTTGTGCCACAATATGACTTCTTCTGAAATGCATGCTCAATATATGCAAGCATCTAGATGAGCTGTTAGTGATGACCCCGATTAGCTGCTACTTGTGACTAATAAATTGTTCACACAAATCTCTTTTTAACAGAGTTTGGTCTTCTAATTTCATTATTCAATGAAGGAAAATGACAGTTTTAGACAAGACTACTAAACCCCACTGTGAGCATGTTTGTAGGCCTGTACTGTAGTAAGTGCAGGTGCATCAGTATATACTGATTACATAATGTATGACACTTGTAATGCATTACTTGTTAGATCAAAAAGTAATCTGATTTTGTAATGCACGTTATTGTAATGCGTTTTTTTACTCATAACATCAAAAAGTAATCTGATTACGTAATGCATGTTACTTGTAATGCGTTTCTTTACTCAACATCAAAAAGTAATCTGATTATGTAATGCATGTTACAATACATTACTCGTAACATAAAAAACAAATCTGATTACGTAATGCATGTTACTTGTAACACATTACTTGTAACATCAAAAAAGTAATCTGAATGCGTTATGCATGTTACTTGCAGGCTTGGGAGGGTTACTTTAAAAATGTATTCCGTTACAGTTACAAACTACTTCATAAAAAAAGTATTCAGTAACGTAATCCAAGTACTATAATATGAAAGTAATGTAACTGATTACTTTTGGATTACTTCAAGGTCACGTATATAAATAAAGTCACGCAAGAAGAAATATATATATATATATATATATATATATATTTATTTATTTATTTATTTTATTTTTTTTACTTTATTTATTAAGAATTTGGTCCAGTGTACAATATTTGCAAAATATACAATGCATTACTACTTGTAATGCATTACCCCCAACCAGGCCAGCTGACAGTCTTGCCTGGGCCCGGGACGAGATAATCTTAGATGCTATGTTAACTATGTTAACAAATACAACTTTTGATTTCAATAATGTAGGCTATTAGTAGCCTGAAAATTAAAATTAATATTAACAATGCCGTGGAAGTGCAGTTTATTAATAGTATGTTAACTAATGTAGTTAACTAGAGTTTAATAAATGGAAGATTATTGTAAAGTGTTACCGATTAAAAAAATGTTATACACAGATCAGTTGTTTTAACCCTTCATTAAAGTGAATGGTTCAAATGAGTCATTCGTATTATGCGTATCGGACATGTCATTAGCAGACGTGTAGCCTATGGCAGGCATTGTGTTTATTTCGTGTATTATCTCGGCAGTTTAGGACATCGCACAAGATTTGTGTCAACACAGAAAACATTTCATCACTGAATAGTTTTTTTCGTTTACTGAAATTGTGGTTTATGTCAGCTGAATGGGCGGCACGCTTTTTAGAGAAGATAAGGCAACGTTTTTTTTAGTACAATTCATTTTACATCCAAGGGGAATCATTCTGACAGGGCTTGCGATCTTTCCAAACCTCTGCAGTTCTTTCGTTAAGATCTTGTTGGATATAAAAGGTGGGACGTTCGAGATTATGATTTTCGTTGCTGGAGCGGACAGCGGGGTTACCGAAACAAACGTTTCTTTCACACACATTCCGCTCACAGTCAACTGATTGACCAGAGAGTCTGATTTTAAAAATACCACGACAGCTTTATTCATCTGTGAGGCCGAAATTATATTCTCAAAACCAACCTGCTCTCCTATAACTAGGGGCAGCTCTTCCAAAAAAAATGTTGCCTTATCTTCTCTAAAAAGCGTGCCGCCCATTCAGCTGACATAAACCACAATTTCAGTAAACGAAAAAAACTATTCAGTGACGTTTTAAAGAATGTCCCATCTGCTTTGATGTCGTTGATCTACTAGCCTCTGGTGTCTGAGGCCCTGTTTACACGAGAACGCTCGCGGGTGAAAACGTAAAAATATTTTATCAGATGTGCCTTTCGTTTAGACGGCGACGGCGTTTTTGGGGCTTAAAAACGCAAAAAAGTGAAACCACCCTCCAGAGTGGAAATCTTAAAAATGCTCCACCGTCGCGTTTCCATCTAAACGGTAAAACGCAAAAGTCTGCTAGACAGTGAAGGCACCGATCAGTGCTTCACATTGCCACCTAGCCGCCTGGAGTGCATACTACATTGAATTTCACACACTTTTGCGTCACCATATGCACGCAGATTTCCCCCCCATAACGCTCGTCTAAACGCAGAATAAAAAGTGATCACTTTTGCGTTTTCTCTTCAGATCGTTTCCGTGTAAACGTAGCCTGAGAATCGCCAACGAGTTTTTACAACAGTGTTGTCAAATATCTATTCCGAAGCTGTGGGGGAGCTCTAGAGAGAAACCTGCAAGCAAAAAGCGAGAATACTACTGAGCCCTGCTTTAATAAAGAAACAATAAGACTTTTGGGCGAGGGGGGGGGAAGAAAAAGAAAAAAAGTAAAGGAGAAATTGGAAACAAGAATTTCACAATCACTCTCACCAACGCGCGCTCACCTCCCACACACTCCCAGCATGCACTCTGCGAGAGAGAGAGAGAGAGAGAGAGAGAGAGAGAGAGAGAGAGAGAGAGAGAGAGAGAGAGAGAGAGAGAGAGAGAGAGAGAGAGTGAGTGAGTGAGAGAGAGAGATAGAGAGAGAGAGACAAAGAGAAAGAGAGAGTGAGTGAGTGAGAGAGAGATAGAGAGAGAGAGACAAAGAGAAAGAGAGAGAGAGAGAGAGAGAAAGAGAGAGAGAGAGACAAAGAGATAGAGAGAGAGAGACAGAGAGAAAGAGAGAGAGAGAGAGAGAGAGAGAGAGAGAGAGAGAGAGAGAGAGAGATCTCCGTCTTCTGAGATGACGGAGATCTTGACTTTCACTGGTTATGAAGGAGGAAAAGTTGGAATACGCTGTCCCTATGAGTCTGGATATGAAGAGCAGAATAAGTATCTCTGCAGAGGAGAGTGTCTAGTACTCAATAAAGACATTCCTGTTGAATCTGGATCTCCAGCTAAAGACAGGAGATTCTCTCTGACCGATGACAGAACGACCCGCATCTTCACCGTCACCATCACTGATCTGAGAACAGAGGATCAAGGCAAATACTGGTGTGGTGTGAGGACAAGACAACTACAACCTGATAAATACACAGAGATTAAACTGGAAATTAAACCTGGTAAATCAGAATATTCTGTATGAGTGAAGTGGACAGTGCACATAGATATGGTGTAAAACACATATAATCATAACTAATATATCAGTAACATCAGAGAGATCTGTGTGTGTCTGAGAGAGCGCTGTGTCACGTGTTGTAAAGATGTAAAGAGTAGAGATGCACCGATTACAATTTTCTGGGCCGATTCCGATTTCCGATTTTTCATTAAGTTTGATCTGCCGATACCGATTTTAGCCGATTCTGATTTCATTTTTTCTAACCACTTTACAGCACACACAAATATTTATTTTATATCTTCTTTGTAATAGAACATTTTACAATTTGCATAGTACATATTTTTTTTAACAGATAAACACTATAAAATAGAACTATATAAATGACTCCAGGTAATTCACACACATCTAAAGTGCAGTGTTATGGAAGAACCATTTCCTTTTCACATTCAATATCCAATAATTTTTTTTATATCTGTATTTAGCAAACTAAACTTCTGTATGAAAACAGGGAATGGCAATAAAATAATATATAAATAAAAAATAAAATAAATATAGCCTTGCAGTATAAAGATATTTCTCAAAGCACACACACACAGGCCTATTGCAATCACTTGTACAAACTGAATAATAAAACAACTTTAAATGGGTACATTTTATATAAATATTAGTCTTCGTTTCCTTTTCTGACATAGCCTAATCCAGTTCTTGTTAAAACACGCAAATTCTGTGCATTTTGGGCACTTTTTTTGTGAAACCCTATTAAGGCTATTTTGTCCATCAAAAGTGTGCATTCCCTTTAATTGAGCGTGAGCAGTGCAGCAAATAGACTCGGCGCCGAAACACACGCTTCACTGCTCGCGACGCTCCTGCTTGACGCTCACGCGATCAATCGGTGCATCTCTAGTAAAAAGGCGAGATAACAGAAACCACAGTATCCTCTGTAGATGATGATGAGTGTTCACACCACACACACTGACCCGCATCACTTCCTCACACACAACACTGTCTCAGTTATGGAGAAATCACTCATTCAAAACACAAAATATACATTATCTGTACACAAAAGTTCAGGTCTTTCTGTAGTAAAATACCTTTTCATTTTATATTTATTCCATTATCAGTCATTGTTAACTTTGTTCACACCAAAACAGCTGACATGATTTACATAAGATTAGATGGAATCTGATAAAACATCCCATACTGTCACTATAACAGAGACTCAAGGATGCAGTATAGAATTAATGAGAATTTGAGACACTTACATCTCTCATTTATGCCCTGATTTAGTGACTTTAGAAGACTGTATTTAACAAGTGTTGCTGGTCACACATACAGCGCTATATTTCCACACACCCTTGACATCAGTGAAGCGCTAATAACAGCTGTGTCATATAAAGATCAAAGTGGTCACATGACTGGCCACAATATGACTTCTTCTTAAATGCAGGCTCAATATATGCAAGCAAACAATCTTAAATAGTTTTTATTCTGCAATAACTGCATAAACTACAGACTGTCATTTAGATTTCTGATGTCATCATCTATAGATTATGTATCATAAGTTAAACCCAACGATCATTTGTGTTTCAGACGCATCAAAGAGGAGGTCACTTAAACCAACCAGAACAGCTTCAGATCACATGACTAAACCAGCGACTGAAGATAGTGAATCCATCAGACCCGTCACATCTTCAACCTCATCACTACCACCTTCATCTTCAACTTTACCACCTTCATCATACTCTTCATCACCAAAATTACAACTAGGTACATATTCTGTTACTTACAACAATCCAACTCTCCAGATTTCCTTAAAAACAGGACATTTGGGATTATTTTCATCTGTTTTTCATGGTTTTTCAACAGTCTACATTATGGCATTGGTTATGGTGATAATGATGGTGTCTGGATTGTCATTGTTTGCTTATTTCGGTTTGAAACTAAAGAGACGATGTAAAACTGTCTTTCTCTCTGTCAAAAGACATCATTTTACATGCTTAGCTATTTTTCACCTTATATATAACATTTTCATAACTGGACTTTCACATCCTGTCAAATTAAAGACCTTTACTTCATTTCCCAATCTGGTGTCCCGAAACAGGAGTGTGGATGAAAGGTCTCGCTCATTTCTCGGCTGAAAACCTGCTGACTGAAGAAGTGAGTTTCATTATGTTTGAGTTTGATCTCAATCTGTTTGTAACCGTTAACTTGTGGATTCTAATCATCTTTCCTGTTGACCATTTCCTTGCTCATCTCTTTCTTCTCTTGTTTCAGGACACACACACTGTCTGTCATTATGAAGAGATCATGTGCACAAACACTCATGCTGGCTACAGTTTGGGCCTTCCAGTGTTTGGTGAACACGACGCCTCTGATTCTCTCACCTATTCAACGGTCATATTTCAAACTACAGATCATTCAGACAGGACTTCAGTACGGCAGGAAATAAATGCAACTGTTAGTCCATGATGACCTTAGCCTGGATGCCAGCAGAACTTAGCCCCGCCCACAAAATTTTTAGGTCGGGAAGTTCGGTCTGGACTTGATCCGTTGAGGAGCTATTATGCCCGAACAAAAATTGTTCGGACCAATCAAATTGTCAGGGCGGGCTTTATACGATGATGGACAGATGAGCAACGGTAACGTAATCATCCACGTCACCAACGAGCGCTCGGGTTGAATTCGTTTACAACAAAGATGACTGCCGCTGGAGAATTGAGTTTCACGAGTTCACACTTACAAATAAGTCAGATAGAATAAATGCATATTTGGTGTGCTGTCCGAGGAGAGGCTCCGGGCTCGGTATTCGGCCCGAACCCAAAGTAGGCTCCCCCCGTATTCCTGGCTGTGGAAGAACAGGCCGAGAGTGAGTGGAGGGATGCTGAAAACTGTCAAGGAATGTTAGGTGAGTTGGCAGAGTGAATAAATATATGCTTCCTCTCATGCTGATAGTGTAGACGGTCATTGTTTGATGACAAGTTGATTGGATTGATTATTTGAACGTGCTCCTGCAGAACTTTATGAAACATCATGAGTAGATTCCGCCATCTCGTCTGTTATAGAAGATATCAACAGCGCATTAATTTTAAAAGAGGAACAGAGAACCGCGATCAAGGCATTTGTCGATCGGAAACATGAATGAAAAACATACGTCACTTACTCCGTTGCTCTGATTGGTTGTAGGTCTGTCCAATTGAGTGCAGAGGCATTTTCTTTCCTGGTTCGGTTGAAACACGCCCCATAATCACAGCCCAATGGAGCAGATCAGACTCACATTCTGACTAGAATCTGAGTATGATGACCTTGTAAAACTGAGTGAAACTGTTGGGTTACATATCTGAATCCATGGGCATTTTCGCTGTTAAAAACATGAAACACAGGCAGTGGAACGGGGGGAAAAACGCAAGATCTAGAGACATATCTTTTATAAGTTGAACTTCTTTTAACTTGAGCTCCACGTTTTTGGAAAGCCGTGCCATGAAGCGAGACACGAGCCAGATCGATTATCGATTAAAGATGTCTGTCTTTTGTTTACATTGAAAACCATGGAAAAGCAGCGCGGTGGAATGGAAAAACACGGTCTGTATGAACAAGAAAACAACTCTAACCAGAGTGACAGTGACTAAAGTAATATCAAAGATGGTGATATAAGTAAAACTGTAAGGTCTGATCATACTTGACGCGATGCTTCCAACAGATCTAGATTCATGTGATGTGTGGGTCCGCCCCATTCTTACTCTGATTGGTTCAGTCGTCTTTCATAGGCATCCATGATGGGAAATGTGTTCAGAGTTGTCTTCACTATAATAAACAGAAAATACAGCTTTAGCCTACATCCCACAATGGCAAGAGAATTGAATTGTGAAATGTTTATTCGTGGTGGATGGTGTACACCAGGGAACAGCAACTGGCGGCCCGTGGGCCAAAACTGGCCCGCCAGCAATATTTTCTGGCCCGCCGGATTATTTTGGTAGTCCTAAATGCTGCACAAAACTCTTCCACTACTTGAGAAAAGCCGTAGTCGCGCGGCGATTTCACCGCCGCATACTGTGTGAAACGCCCATAGGGAATCATGCGGCGCGGGATTACATTTTAAAGTATAACTGTGCGTTCACACCGGACGCGAATAGCGCGTCAAATTCGCGCCTGCCGCGTCTAGTTATACGCTTGACCACTTTGTGTCCATTCGCGTGTCAAAAGACGGTAGCGGTCAGAACTCTGGTGTACTTTGGACGGAGCGGGCGGTCTGACTGACAATAGCCCACTCCCGACATCTTTTGACAGCGTATCCGCACTTAATTCTGACCACCTGTACAGCTATCTCTGAGGAGCTGTTTGGTACTGAA
The DNA here is from genome assembly GCF_965113295.1 of Leuciscus leuciscus. Taxonomy (NCBI): domain Eukaryota; kingdom Metazoa; phylum Chordata; class Actinopteri; order Cypriniformes; family Leuciscidae; genus Leuciscus; species Leuciscus leuciscus. The sequence goes on from NC_138727.1 coordinate 62,083,960, forward strand.
ACCATTGTCAGTCAACAACATTCTTTTTTTGCAAGGATGTTTGAAATAGTTCGGCAGAAAATAGACTACTTCATTTGTCAGTAGGGCAATATGATTTTCGTTTATGTTGCTTAGAAATTTGAGTGATAGGCTTTGTCCTATTTAATTTATGTTATTTATATTTCTTTCTTTTTTTTCTGTGGCATTTTTTTTCTCTGCTGACAGTACAATGTTAAAATAGCCTACTATTTATATTGACACGAACACAATTTTTGTATAGCATTTATAATTATTATAGGCTACTTAATCTCCTTCTTTCCGTTAGAGACATTTGAATGTGAGATTATGGAAACGAGATCTAAATTTTTTGGACCCGTCAGGTCGGGAAATAAAGCGGGTGAACACCGAGTGTATTTTAAGCGGTTGCTGAATAGAACCTTGTGGGAGCGGGACGGAAAAAAAAACAGTCCCGCAGACCTCCTTAAACCTTAGGTGTGTATGTGTGTGTCCCGAATAAATAATAATAAAAAAAAAGGAATAAAGTTCAAAAGTCGGACTGTAAGCGAATGAGGCATGATTGCTATTCACACCTTTATTAAAATGGCTGTAATCTGTTACCACAATAGTACTTGATCTGTTTAAAATGATTTCCTTGATATATGCATAAGGTGTTAAATTAAAAATTAAAATTTGTCTAATCCAGTAATTCATTTTTTCTATTTTTGATCTGAGCACAATCAGAAAATCAGAAAACCCGTCCTTATTCGTTTTTTTTCATTTCAGTTCAGGAAATAAATAATGGAAAAACAAGTCGTTTTTCATCTTTTTATTTTTGGTTTTAATTTGAAAAAAAAAGATTGAATGAATGATCCACAGACGGTGACGGACACATCATATTCCACAATTATAGGCCTATATAAGAGTATTTCATTTGTATCCATAGGCCTACTCCGTGTAGCTGGCCCGCCATCTACTGGCTAAAAAAAATATTGGCCCGCGGCCAAAGTTACTTGCCGACCCCTGGTGTACACAAACCCTGTATAAGTTGAAGTTGAGAAACACTAATAAAATGTTACTACAGTAAACGAGAGGTTTCTAAAGCGACACAAATAAGATAGACCTAAATTTACTGAAACTAAGTGGAGAAAAAAATCTGATCTTTGCAATGTAGTGAAGAAAAAAGAAAGTTCCATAAAAAATAAAATAATTAGTCAGAGTCATTTAGTTATTATACAACTGCACCCATCATGGCTTATAAAACCAATTACTTTGTCACAGTTGGTTTTGGGTTGTGTTATCACTTCCATGTTTCATGTCTTTTATTTTGTAATTTGGCTTAGTCTAGGTTCCTGGTTTTGTCATGTGATCATGTCATGTGCTTCCCTAGTCTAATGCGTTATGTTCTCATTGGTTGTTCTGGTCATGTGTCTTGTTTGTCATTGGCTCATTATTTGATTGATTTCAGGTGTTCCGTGTTATGTGATGAGTGTTTGTGTATAAATAGCCCTCATGTTGCCATTGTCTCTTGTCTGTCTTTAATGTTGTTTTTTGGTTAGTGCATTTATATTTATGCCAAGTGTTTATGTGTCACGTTAATATCAAGTCAATGTTTTTGTCACTTTTAGTTGATCTTTGAATAAACTGTAGTGATGGTGAAATGAAGCTTTGTGAAGCACCGGGGCTTTCCCCCGCGACTGTATCGTAAAATGGTTCATTACTCGAAGCTTTTCAACACGTTGCTCACTAACGACATCTTGTGGTCAAAAGGTGGAAAAGCTGACTTTCCGTCCCAGAAGACCGTTTAAAAAAAATAAAAAAATAATAATTATATATATATATATATATATATATATATATATATATATATATATATAATTTAATAAATCACTTTGTGCTCTGTAAACTGCAAAGCAATACAATTAATCCTCATAATTCATGTTAGTGTTGATGTAGTTCTTATACAATGTGAACAAACAACTGTATGAATTCATTGATGAAAAAAATAATAATAAATGGGACTAATTCACTTATACAGAAACAATTCTTATGAATCTGCTTTGATCTACAAATGCAGCCTTATTCACATAAACTTTAGCCTCAGTCCTAATCCTACGAGTTCATAGGCAAGGCTCATGTAGGGATATATAATCAAAATAAAAGAAAATTGTTGTGGAATGGTGAAGTGCTTGTGAACTGGGTAGTGAAAGTGCTTGTGAACTGGGGAGTTGGCATTTTATTTTGTGGGTAATTTAATAAATTTAAAGAAACTTGTTCAACAGTGTGAGGGCTAAATCTATTTCTTTTTGTATTCACTACTACCGAAGGGCATGACACTCGAAACCTGCTCAAGGGGTTCATGCTATTTTTGAATATGAATATGAAGCAGTCACGTGACTGTGTGTGGAAACGAAGCTTCGGACGTCACAGATCACGTTATGGCAAAACGAATCAAGCTCCGATACACTACTTCAGTGCGTGATGTTTATTTGATACAAGCTTCGAAGCCTCTGTGCCGAACGTCACATCACTAATAAACTGCACATGGGTTCTCGACTACAACTTGCCTCAGTGGACTACATTACAAACACCTGTGACTAGTGATGGCAAAATGAGGCTGAACCACTGAGACCTCGCAGCCCATTGCTTCAGCCAAAGGTTCATTACTCAAAGCTTCATTCAGCATTGCTCGCTAGTGACACCTAGCTACTGTGCAAAGAAATAGCAGACAAATTAATTTACTTATTTTTTTATTTTACTTACTAATTTACTTGTGCAGAGACAACTGTCACACAGATCGTTAATTAATTATTCATAAATTGTTTGTATAGTGACAGTATGAACAACAAAAGTGACACTGTGTTGAGTGCAGTGCTTATAGTGGAGGGAGAGTAATAATGTAAACTGCAACAGAATAGTCTGGGGTGGGAAAACTGTTTCTGGTGGTTATTGTGCAGTGAACTGTTACTAGTTTTAGTGCAGTGTTGTGCTTATGGGACTGGGGATATAGAGGAGCAATCTGCAACACTGCAGTTTGGGGTGGGTGAAGAAATGATTACAATAGATTTTTATTGAGAAACAGAATTATTTCAAGTGTGTTGGGGTTTAGATGATTCCTCTTCTCGGACCAAATCTCTCCAGCCTTGGAAAAGATCCTTTCACAAGGAACAAAGGATGCAGGGGAACATAACAATGCCAGTGCCAGCTGATATAAATAAGAACACGGATGCTTCTGTTGAGCCCAGATAGGGGAGGATTTCCTCTTTCTCGCTGCTCCATCTCCAGGAAAAAGGAAGAGGTCACAAAATGCAAACAAATTCAAAAGGGCAATCCAAATCAAAAAGCAGTCTAGTCCAGATCCAAATAATCTTATCTAATTAATATAACAAGACTATAATATAGCTACTATAATTAATAATAACAATATACTATAACTATTCTAACCTGATAATGTAATAATATACAGCCCAAACACATATATGACACAATAAGGACAATGACAATAATAGTTATCTAACTCTCTAAAAAACAAAGGTTCAAGAATACCATAATGTTCATTGTTATCTCTTGTCATCTCAAACAGTCCCCATGCTTTCAGCACTGATGCATAAAAGTCAACATAAGACAACCGAGTTTCTGGATCATAGGACTTTTCAATTAGAAACAACTGTCTGTCCAGCTTTACATTGGTCATATTTTGAAGCAAAATGAGACTTAATGGTATCCAAGACACTCTATCTGTCCAATAAAGTATCTTTTTTAATGTTTGCAGTCTCATTGCCTTCATCTTTGACTCCACATGAATGAGGCCTTGTCCCCCTTCTGCTACCGGCAGATAAAGAACTCCAGGTGGAAGCCAATGATGACCATTCCAGAAAAGGTCAACAAATGCCTTCTGTATTTTTATGAAGAAGTCTTTAGGAGGGTTCAGGACAGTGAGTTTATGCCACAGCATTGAAGCTGCCAGATTGTTAATTATCAAAACTCTTCCTCTGTACGAAAGCTGTGGAAGAATCCATCTCCACCTCTGGATTCTCCCTATCACTTTGTCAGAAAGTCCCTCCCAATTTTTCTCCATATACTCATCAGTCCCAAAGTAAATGCCAAGGATTTTAAAACCATCTCGAGTCCACTGACACTGTTGAGGTAATTGAGGAGGTCCATTTTCTCTCCATTCTCCCATCAATAATGTTGTACATTTCTCCCAATTTATATATGCAGATGTCGCTTTTTTAAAAGAATTTAAACAAGTTGTTAAATTGTCAATATAATCAACATTGCATACTGAAGACTCAAATTTCATCATTTAATGTTTTTAGTATTATTATTACTTTTTTACCTTTTATTAATATTCATAATCAGTAGTATTATGTATCTCTTTTATACTCTTTATATACATTCATAATTATTTGTACTCATTGTATTTTGTGAATATGTGGGAGAGACTTTGGGAGACTTTGGACTTGAGTGTGCTGCTGGACTGAAATGTATATGCAGTTTTTCATCAAGCATAGTATAAGGGGAATACATTCCAACGTTAATGGAAACCATATGTTCTTCTGCTGAATGTATGTGTTCCTATGGTGATGTCGTTTTTTCCTTGGTCAGGGATATAAAAACCAAGCCCTGTTTGTCCGAAAATCAGGAAGAGATGGAAATGTAGGAAAGATGACTGAGAAGCTGAATTAGACCTTCGCTTGGTCCATTGTCTCTTCCTCCTATGTTTTATAACCCAAATAAATAAGATATCTCTTGGCAAAATCACTGGTGTCTGTTTCCATGAAATTAAACAACAGGGGAAAGCAAGATTTTTAAATCAACACATACAACAACAGTGACATCATCAGCATATGCTGTAAATTTTACAGGGGTTAAATCTGGACAACCAGAGATGCTCACACCATGTAATCTATTCCTTAAAGAAACCAACAATGGTTCGATTGAAATGGCATATAGTAATCCAGAAAGTGGACACCCCTGTCTTATACCTCGAGTTACAGGAAAGGGGCTGGTCAAGGAACCATTGATTCTAAGCATACTGTAAATATTATTATACAGAAGCTTAATAAGAGACACAAAATTGGACCCAAAACCAAAAGCCTCTAAAGATTTAAAAAGATATACATGATCTACCCGATCAAAGGCCTTCTCTTGATCAAGAGAAAGTAAACCTATATTCAATGCATCTTTTTTCTCAATAGATATCAGATCTCTTATCAAAAAAAGATTATCAAAAATAGTTGCATATAACACTTGATATAAATTGCTTTAATCGGTTTGTTATAGCCTTTGACAATATCTTCAAATCAACAGTTAAAAGTGATACAGGGCGCCAATTTTTCAAAAAACCCAAATCTCCTTTCTTAGGGATTAGAGTCAAGACAGCTCTTCGGCAGCTCAAAGGAAGAATCCCCTGATCAAAACATTCTAACAAAACTTCATAAAAGTCCTGTCCCAACAAGTTCCAGAAACATTTATAAAGCTCTGCTGTCAGGCCATCTATCCCAGGAGACTTTCCAGGATTCAGCTCTAAAACAGCTTTTGAAATCTCAGAGAAATTAAGAGAACTCTCTAAATCTTTTTTATCTTGTTCTAAAACCTGAGGAAGATCACATAGAAACTCATTTACAACTGATTCTTCGCATGCTTCTGCCTGATACAATTTTTTATAAAAAGACAAAGCAACAGCATTGATTTCTTGTTGATCAGTTATTTCTTGTCCATTAGAAAGTTTTAATTTATGAAAATACTTCTTATCTCTGGACTTTTTTTCTAGTCCAAAAAAAAAAACTGTAGGGGCATCCATTTTATTTAAATGAGTGTATATCTTGCTCTAATCAAAGCACCCTTTCCTCTTTCCTCCAAAAGATTCTTTAAGAGAAATTTATTTATTTCAACATATGTGAAAGATGATGGCTTGATGAAGCCATCATTATTGGCTTGAAAGTTAGACTGAAGTATATTTTGTTCTAGTATCTTCATTTTCTCCTTAAGGGCTCTGGTGCTGTGAGCAGTATACTGTTGACAGAAAAGTTTTACCTGGACTTTTCCTATATCCCACCAACGACTTAAGGATGAAAAACTATCTCTTTCCTCTTTCCAAGCTTTCCAAAAGAAATGAAAAGCATTAATAAAATAATTATCCTGGAGTAAATTATTATTAAAGTGCCAATATGTAGAATAAGATTTAATACAAGGAACGGAAACTATCATAGAAATATAATGGTGATCAGACAAGAAGTTTGGTGAAATAGAGACACCAACAAATCTCCCTCGATTATTAGCTTTCACATAAAACCGGTCAAGTCTTGCAGCTGATATTTCATTAGAGTTCTGTTTGAGCCAGGTATACTGCCTCACCCCTGGAAAACTGTCTCTCCATAAATCAGTAAAACTATGATAATTAATAACTGACCTAAGTGCTTCAGCTGAACAAGCATGAGGTTCCTCATGATTCCTATCCACAGCTTGATCTAAAGTACAGTTAAAATCACCCCCCAACACAATAATCTTATCCTGGGAACATTCTGATACAGCTTCAGAGAGTTTTTCAAAAAAAGATATACATTCATTCCCTGTATTTGGTGCATACACATTAAAAAAAGAAAAATTTGAATCTCCTAAAGTAATATCCACTCGTAAAATCCGACCAGAAATTATTTCAGACACAAAAGCTTGACTATTTACCCGTGATGAAAGAAGTATTGCAACACCTGCGCTTAAGTTTGAACCGTGACTAAGCAGTGCTCTTCCCTTCCATTCGGTCATCCATTGCGTCTGATTTTGAACATTCATATGCGTCTCTTGTAATAAGACTATATCTGTCTTTTTTAACTGCAAATAATCAAATAATGCAGCTCTCTTCTCAATGCCCCGACAACCATTAATATTAAAAGAACCTATATTAAATGAAGTCATGGGGATCAGATAAAAAAATGCAAAGAGCAATAGCACAAACACCACAAAACTCATCATAATCTTAATAGTTTTTCGCAGATCGAGTCTTCATTCCTTTTCTTACATTTTTCAGAATTTCTTAAGTCGGTAGCGTTTTGGTTGATCAAGCTCCTCTAAAGTAGCTTTTCTCATGGCAATGGCACATGATTCATTGAAAAGCCTTAGACTTGGAAAAAACTTTTCAATTTTTGGTCTCCGTTGATTTTTTGTAGAATCAAGAAAATGATTCAACTGTTCAACCGTATAGTAGGATACATTTGTTTTAGAAGTGGAACTTCCTTGAGAGGTTGCATCAATGCTCTCTCCACAACTATCTGAGTATTCACTGTCAGAATCATAAAGAGAGCGTCCATCATGTTCGAAACCATCTCTAGTCTCATTATGCGACAAGTTATCTATTTGTGAATCCATCAAATTCGTCGCTCCCTCAAATTCCACTTGTTCTCCAATGTGCTCAGAAACCCTAGCGCTATCAGCACCAACAGGTTCTGCACCATCCCGTTTTTCTACACGATCACCAGCAACATTTTCACTCAATACATCAGGAACAATGGGGACCACATCAGAGTTATCGACACAACCAGACGAACTAGGTACACTAAGGCTGTCACTAACTTTTTCAGAGTTCTGAACAGTTTTATTGTCATTGTTTTCATCAGGAGTATGATTTACCTGCTCATTAACAGTGACTGACTCATCCCCATTGTTAACTTGTTCAGCGTCCTTTTTTGTGGGACACGTCTGTCTAGTATGTCCATGCTTTCCACAGACAAAACATCTCATTGTGTCGGAAGTAATGAAGATCGTATAATCCTTACTCAACACTGTCAGCTTCACTGAAACATTCAAATTCTGATGTACAGCACATAAAATCATGAAAATTTGTCTTCTGAAAGACATGATGTGTTTTAAATCTGGGTTTTTTATACCCAGAGGAATCATCTTCATTAAACCGACGATTTTGCCGTAACGCGCAAGAATGCGTTCAAGCATATCGTTGGGAATAAACGGCGGGACATTTGAAAGAATAACCTTTTTTGAAAGGTTAGACAGCGGCAGTACAGGAATGAAATTATCTCTCACTGATACACCACACTCAACTAAATGATCCACCATAGTTAATTCCTTCAGAAAAACAACAAGAGCTTTATTCATCCTTGACGCAGACAAAATATTTTGTGCACCAATTTCATTTCCGATTGCTATCAAGCAATCTTCCACCGACACCTATCATCCGACACCTAGGACCGAATCATCTGGTATGCATTTGCAACCATGTCGGGCAGTCAAGTTTGAAAACCCGTCTGAGTTTGAACCCATAATCACCACACGACTGGACTATAAATAAGCCTGCTACAAACTACTAACTAGCAAAATTATACAAAAGAAAGAAAAGTTAGAAGGAACTCACTCAAGAACGCCGTCACTCATTCACTCGCAGTCGCACACTTCCCACAATCACTCCGCACATGTGCACGAGAGAGAGAGAGAGAGAGAGAGAGAGAGAGAGAGAGAGAGAGAGAGAGAGAGAGAGAGCAGCTCTTCATAACACAGGCCACCAGTGGCTCACAGATAAAGCAGAAAATGATCCAGATCTGTGATCATAAACTTCTCATATTTCTCCTGCTCATCATGTCAGGTAAGAGTTTATTCTGTGTTTCTGGGTCTTTCTAAAACAGCACCTGTTCTCAATCAGGTCCATGTTCGCTCTGAGCTGAGTTTCTCTCTCTTATGTTTTTAGTCTTGGCGTGTGAGACGACGGAGATCTTGACTTTCACTGGTTATGAAGGAGGAAAAGTTGAAATACGCTGTCCCTATGAGTCTGGATATGAAGAGCAGAATAAGTATCTCTGCAGAGGAGAGTGTCTAGTACTCAATAAAGACATTCCTGTTGAATCTGGATCTCCAGCTAAAGACAGGAGATTCTCTCTGACCGATGACAGAACGACCCACATCTTCACCGTCACCATCACTGATCTGAGAACAGAGGATCAAGGCAAATACTGGTGTTCTGTGAGGACAGGACGGGGAAAACCTGATAAATACACAGAGATTAACCTGGAAATTAAACCTGGTAAGTCAGAATATTCTGCATGAGTGAAGTGGACAGTGCACATAGATATGATGTAAAACACATATAATCATAACTAATATATCAAGGCAAGGCAAGTTTATTTATATAGCACATTTCATACACAATGGCAATTCAAAGTGCTTTACATAGAAGAAATTAAAATAATGAAAAGAAATAAGAATAATTAAAACAGTTTAGAAAAATAAAATAAAATACAGTACTTAAAAATAAAAAAAAAAAGAATATTATTATAAATCTTTCCTTCAAAGGAATCCCTTAAGACTTAAATCTTTCAACCTTCTTTAACCTTCAATCTTCTTACGACTTCCATCTATCAACTTTCCTTTAACTTTCTTTTCTCCCTCATTTACTCACACGTTCTTTTCACTTTCTTTAGCACTGCGTTCACATTCTTTCTCAGACGAAAACTTTAATATCGTCATTTAAATACTGTTCTACTTTCAAACCCACATTAATACACGTCACTTTCACATTATCACCTTCTGAGTGGGCATTTACAGTTACGGGCTAAATGCCCTGCTGACATAGGAGAAATTAAAATAATTAAAAGAAATAAGAATAATTAAAACAGTTTAGAAAAATAGAATAAAATACAGTACAGTAAAAACAGTCGGACGAACAGCGGCACAGTGCTCATTCAGTAAATGCATAGCTAAACAGAAGTGTTTTGAGTCTGGATTTGAATGTGACCACTGTAGGAGCACATCTGATCTCTTCTGGAAGCTGGTTCCAGCTGTGGCTGGCATAATAGCTAAAAGCAGACTCACCATGTTTAGAGTGAACCCTTGGTATTTCTAGCTGATATGATCCTAATGATCTGAGTGATCTGTTGGGTTTATATTCAGTAAGCATATCTGCAATGTATTGAGGTCCTAGGCCATTGAATGATTTATATACCAGTAATAGTACTTTAAAATCAATCCTAAATCTAACTGGGAGCCAGTGTAAAGACCTGAGGACTGGTGTGATATGTTCATATTTTCTGGTTCTGCTCAGAATCCTGGCGGCAGCGTTCTGTATGAGCTGCAACTGTCTTATGGTCTTTTTGGGAAGGCCAGTGAGGAGTCCATTACAATAATCCACCCTGCTGGTGATGAAAGCATGCACAAGTTTCTCTAAGTCTTGTCTGGAAACAAAGCATCTAATTCTTGCAATATTTTTCAGATGATAGTATGCTGATTTAGTTATTGCTTTGACATGACTACTGAAACTAAGGTCTGACTCTAGTGTCACACCAAGATTCCTGACTTGATGTTTAGTTGTTTGACCCCTAGAGTGAAGGTATGCGTTCACTTTGAGAACTTCATCTTTGTTTCCAAACGCAATAACTTCAGTTTTGTCTTTGTTTAACTGAAGAAAGTTTTGACACATCCAACTGTTGACTTCGTCAATGCATCGGCACAGGGAGTCAATGGGGCTGTAATCATTAGGCGATAGGGCTAAGTACAGCTGTGTGTCGTCTGCATATCTGTGGTAAGCAATTTGATTATTTCTCATTATTTGGCTCATTGGGAGCATATACAGGTTGAACAGGAGTGGTGCAAGGATTGACCCTTGAGGGACTCCGCATGTCATGGATGTCCACTCAGACTTATGGTCTCCTATACTAACATAATAACCTCTCCCATCTAAGTATGACCTGAACCATTTTAGGACTATCCCAGAAAGCCCCACCCAGTTTTCCAGCCTGTCAAGAAGTATGTTATGATCGACAGTGTCAAATGCAGCACTGAGGTCGAGTAGTACCAGCACTGATAATTTTCCTGAATCAGTATTTAAGCGAATATCGTTTATTATCTTTATGAGCGCTGTCTCTGTGCTGTGGTGCGGTCGGAAACCAGATTGAAAATTGTCAAAGTATCCATTCGAGCTTAAGAATTTGTTCAGCTGATTGAAGATAACTTTTTCTATGATCTTGCCTATGAAAGGAAGATTTGAGATCGGTCTATAGTTGCTTAATATGGTCTTATCCAGATTGCTCTTTTTCAGGAGGGGCTTGACAACTGCAGTTTTAAGGGAGTTTGGAAAACTCCCAGAGAGAAGTGAGGCATTTACCACTTCTAGAAGATCTGCTTCTAAACTGTTTAGCACACTTTTGAAAAAAGATGTGGGAAGTGTGTCAAGAGCACAGGTTGATGTTTTGAGGTGTTGTACGGTTTCTTCCAAAATTTTGCCATCAATTTCTTTGAAGTCAGACATAGTAACTACTTTCTCAGGTGGTCTGATCTGTCTGACCCCAGCGCAACTCAAGGATGTGCTGATCACCTTTCTAATATTATTGATTTTCTCAGAGAAGAAGGAAGCAAACTCACTGCACTTGCTGTTTGAGAGCATTTCACTGGGAATCTGGCTTGGGGGGTTTGTCAGTCTCTCTACAGTAGCAAAAAGAGTGCGTGTGTTGTTTAAATTGCAGTTTATAATATTTGAGAAGAAAGTCTGTCTAGCTTTGCCTAGTTCCATATTGAAAGCATGAAGGCTGTCTTTGTAGATGTTATAATGGACTACAAGTTTTGTCTTCCGCCACATGCGCTCTGCTTTTCTGCATTTTCTTTTCATATTCTGCACTGCTGTTGAGTTTCTCCAAGGTGCTTTTTGTCTGCCACTCTTCTTCCTGACTTTAACAGGAGCAATATCATCAATTATATATATATATATATTTTTTTTTTTATCAGTAACATTAGAGACATCTCTGTGTGTCTGAGAGAGCGCTGTATCACGTGTTGTAAAGATGTAAAGAGTAGAGATGCACCGATTACAATTTTCTGGGCCGATTCCGATTTCCGATTTTTCATTAAGTTTGACCTGCCGATACTGATTTTAGCCGATTCCGATTTCATTTTTTCTAACCACTTTACAGCACACACAAATATTTATTTTATATCTTCTCTGTAATAGAACATTTTACAATTTGCATAGTACATATTTTTTTTTTTGAACAGATAAATGCTATAAAATAGAACTATATAAATGACTCCAGGTGTGGGTAATTCACACACATCTAAAGTTTTTATACATGTATTTAGCAAACTAAACGTCTGTATGAAAACAGGGAATGGCAATAAAATAATATATAAATAAAATAATAAAATATATATAGCCTTGCAGTATAAAGATATTTCTCAAAGCACACACACACAGGCCTATTGCAATCACTTGTACAAACTGAATAATAAAACAACTTTAAATGGGTACATTTTATATAAATATTAGTCTTCGTTTCCTTTTCTGACATTGCCTACTCCAGTTCTTGTTAAAACACGCAAATTCTGTGCATTTTGGGCACTTTTTTTGTGAAACCCTAATAAGGCTATTTTGTCCATCAAAAGTGTGCATTCCCTTTAATTGAGCGTGAGCAGTGCAGCAAATAGACTCGGCGCCGAAACACACGCTTCACTGCTCGCGACGCTCCTGCTTGACGCTCACGCGCTGCTCTTGCTCCCGTTGTGAATGCACTCATTGATTAACATGCACGGCGAAAAAAAATCCGCATTTGCGGTCTGAATGGACGTAATTCACGAGGTTTCCTCATAGACAGTAAAATAAATGGACACAGCGACCCCATTGGATTCAACGGAGACAAAGTGAAGTCAATTAGAAACTCTTACTTCCTGATGGTCGAGCGTACTACGCAGACTCAAACTGAGCTTGACGACATAGATGTGACGTGAGAAACCCGTCTGTCTTCTAGTAGCTGTGCCAAAGGAAATCTGAATCATTCCCTTCCAAATCTTGCAGAGACGGAGAGTGTGAGTAGGAGGTGTCCATGAGCTGGAGCAGGAGAAACTTTTGCTAGGTATTCTGATGAATTATTTTGTCACTTTGCCTCCACGTCTCCCCGATTGCCCGCGAGCTTCTCCTTCTGTCCATACGGTAATCTATCTACTGTGCGACAGGGAGTCGCGTGGTTATGACGCAATCGTTAGCCTATTTTTACAAAAATTGCTTCTACGGGGCCATAATGTAAGATACAAGGTAATGGAGCCTTTTATACATTTTCGTGTTTCTTTAGAAATAAATAATGGACAAATGGAGTCTTTAAACGCCTCAGTTGTAAAGTTATTCACTGTCAAAGTGAAGCCAAAATGAATGGGAGTCAATGGGATGCTAACAGCAGGTGGGGGTCCGCTAGCCAATGGCGGCGCCCGGGGGTACCTTCAAAATAATATAAAACCCTGCCCCCCTGGGTTTCCTACATGTGAGTTCCGTGTGCACGTGTGATGCTGATGTTGCGCGATGTTAATCATGCGGCGCCCGAGTGCATTTGACCGGCATAAAATCGGCATTTGTCAGACTGACCGGCCGGTCGCCGGTCACGGCCGATCACGTGAAAATCGGCCAATTCCGGTCACCAGCCGATCAATCGGTGCATCTCTAGTAAAGAGGTGAGATAACAGGAACCACAGTATCCTCTGTAGATGATGATAAGCGAGTGTTCACACCACAGACACTGACCCGCATCACTTCCTCACACACAACACTGTCTCAGTTATGGAGAAATCACTCATTCAAAACACAAAATATACATTATCTGTACACAAAAGTTCAGGTCTTTCTGTTGTAAAATACCTTTTCATTTTATATTTATTCCATTATCAGTCTTTGTTAACTTTGTTCACACCAAAACATAGCTGACATGATTTACATTAGATTAGATTGAATCTGATAAAACATCCCATACTGTCACTATAACAGAGACTCAAGGATGCAGTATAGAATTAATGAGAATTTGAGACACTTACATCTCTCATTTATGCCCTGATTTAGTGACTTTAGAAGACTGTATTTAACAAGTGTTGCTGGTCACACATACAGCGCTATATTTCCACACACCCTTGACATCAGTGAAGCGCTAATAACAGCTGTGTCATATAAAGATCAAAGTGGTCACATGACTGGCCACAATATGACTTCTTCTTAAATGCAGGCTCAATATATGCAAGCAAACAATCTTAAATAGTTTTTATTCTGCAATAACTGCATAAACTACAGACTGTCATTTAGATTTCTGATGTCATCATCTATAGATTATGTATCATAAGTTAAACCCAACGATCATTTGTGTTTCAGACGCATCAAAGAGGAGGTCACTTAAACCAACCAGAACAGCTTCAGATCACATGACTAAACCAGCGACTGAAGATAGTGAATCCATCAGACCCGTCACATCTTCAACCTCATCACTACCACCTTCATCTTCAACTTTACCACCTTCATCATACTCTTCATCACCAAAATTACAACTAGGTACATATTCTGTTACTTACAACAATCCAACTCTCCAGATTTCCTTAAAAACAGGACATTTGGGATTATTTTCATCTGTTTTTCATGGTTTTTCAACAGTCTACATTATGGCATTGGTTATGGTGATAATGATGGTGTCTGGATTGTCATTGTTTGCTTATTTCGGTTTGAAACTAAAGAGACGAGGTAAAACTGTCTTTCTCTCTGTCAAAAACACATTATTTTATATGCTTAGCTATTTTTCACCTTATATATAACATTTTCATAACTGGACTTTCACATCCTGTCAAATTAAAGACCTTTACTTCATTTCCCAATCTGGTGTCCCGAAACAGGAGTGTGGATGAAAGGTCTCGCTCATTTCTCGGCTGAAAACCTGCTGACTGAAGAAGTGAGTTTCATTATGTTTGAGTTTGATCTCAATCTGTTTGTAACCGTTAACTTGTGGATTCTAATCATCTTTCCTGTTGACCATGTCCTTGCTCATCTCTTTCTTCTCTTGTTTCAGGACACACACACTGTCTGTCATTATGAAGAGATCATGTGCACAAACACTCATGCTGGCTACAGTTTGGGCCTTCCAGTGTTTGGTGAACACGACGCCTCTGATTCTCTCACCTATTCAACGGTCATATTTCAAACTACAGATCATTCAGACAGGACTTCAGTATGGCAGGAAATAAATGCAACTGTTAGTCCATGATGACCTTAGCCTGGATGCCAGCAGAACTTAGCCCCGCCCACAACATTTTTAGGTCGGGAAGTTCGGTCTGGACTTGATCCGTTGAGGAGCTATTATGCCCGAACAAAAATTGTTCGGACCAATCAAATTGTCAGGGCGGGCTTTATACGATGATGGACAGATGAGCAACGGTAACGTAATCATCCACGTCACCAACGAGCGCTCGGGTTGAATTCGTTTACAACAAAGATGACTGCCGCTGGAGAATTGAGTTTCACGAGTTCACACTTACAAATAAGTCAGATAGAATAAATGCATATTTGGTGTGCTGTCCGAGGAGAGGCTCCGGGCTCGGTATTCGGCCCGAACCCAAAGTAGGCTACTCCCCCCGTATTCCTGGCTGTGGAAGAACAGGCCGAGAGTGAGTGGAGGGATGCTGAAAACTGTCAAGGAATGTTAGGTGAGTTGGCAGAGTGAATAAATATATGCTTCCTCTCATGCTGATAGTGTAGACGGTCATTGTTTGATGACAAGTTGATTGGATTGATTATTTGAGCGTGCTCCTGCAGAACTTTATGAAACATCATGAGTAGATTCCGCCATCTCGTCTGTTATAGAAGATATCAACAGCGCATTAATTTTAAAAGAGGAACAGAGAACCGCGATCAAGGCATTTGTCGATCGGAAACATGAATGAAAAACATACGTCACTTACTCCGTTGCTCTGATTGGTTGTAGGTCTGTCCAATTGAGTGCAGAGGCATTTTCTTTCCTGGTTCGGTTGAAACACGCCCCATAATCACAGCCCAATGGAGCAGATCAGACTCACATTCTGACTAGAATCTGAGTATGATGACCTTGTAAAACTGAGTGAAACTGTTGGGTTACATATCTGAATCCATGGGCATTTTCGCTGTTAAAAACATGAAACACAGGCAGTGGAACGGGGGGAAAAACGCAAGATCTAGAGACATATCTTTTATAAGTTGAACTTCTTTTAACTTGAGCTCCACGTTTTTGGAAAGCCGTGCCATGAAGCGAGACACGAGCCAGATCGATTATCGATTAAAGATGTCTGTCTTTTGTTTACATTGAAAACCATGGAAAAGCAGCGCGGTGGAATGGAAAAACACGGTCTGTATGAACAAGAAAACAACTCTAACCAGAGTGACAGTGACTAAAGTAATATCAAAGATGGTGATATAAGTAAAACTGTAAGGTCTGATCATACTTGACGCGATGCTTCCAACAGATCTAGATTCATGTGATGTGTGGGTCCGCCCCATTCTTACTCTGATTGGCTCAGTCGTCTTTCATAGGCATCCATGATGGGAAATGTGTTCAGAGTTGTCTTCACTATAATAAACAGAAAATACAGCTTTAGCCTACATCCCACAATGGCAAGAGAATTGAATTGTGAAATGTTTATTCGTGGTGGATGGTGTACACACAAACCCTGTATAAGTTGAAGTTGAGAAACACTAATAAAATGTTACTCCAGTAAACGAGAGGTTTCTAAAGCGACACAAATAAGATAGACCTAAATTTACTGAAACTAAGTGGAGAAAAAAATCTGATCTTTGCAATGTAGTGAAGAAAAAAGAAAGTTCCATAAAAAATAAAATAATTAGTCAGAGTCATTTAGTTATTATACAACTGCACCCATCATGGCTTATAAAACCAATTACTTTGTCACAGTTGGTTTTGGGTTGTGTTATCACTTCCATGTTTCATGTCTTTTATTTTGTAATTTGGCTTAGTCTAGGTTCCTGGTTTTGTCATGTGATCATGTCATGTGCTTCCCTAGTCTAATGCGTTATGTTCTCATTGGTTGTTCTGGTCATGTGCCTTGTTTGTCATTGGCTCATTATTTGATTGATTGCAGGCGTTCCGTGTTATGTGATGAGTGTTTGTGTATAAATAGCCCTCATGTTGCCATTGTCTCTTGTCTGTCTTTAATGTTGTTTTTTGGTTAGTGCATTTATATTTATGCCAAGTGTTTATGTGTCACGTTAATATCAAGTCAATGTTTTTGTCACTTTTAGTTGATCTTTGAATAAACTGTAGTGATGGTGAAATGAAGCTTTGTGAAGCACCGGGGCTTTCCCCCGCGACTGTATCGTAAAATGGTTCATTACTCGAAGCTTTTCAACACGTTGCTCACTAACGACATCTTGTGGTCAAAAGGTGGAAAAGCTGACTTTCCGTCCCAGAAGACCGTTTAAAAAAAAAATTTACAAAATAATTATATATATATATATATCATTTAATAAATCACTTTGTGCTCTGTAAACTGCAAAGCAATACAATTAATCCTCATAATTCATGTTAGTGTTGATGTAGTTCTTATACAATGTGAACAAACAACTGTATGAATTCATTGATGAAAAAAATAATAATAAATGGGACTAATTCACTTATACAGAAACAATTCTTATGAATCTGCTTTGATCTACAAATGCAGCCTTATTCACATAAACTTTAGCCTCAGTCCTAATCCTACGAGTTCATAGGCAAGGCTCATGTAGGGATATATAATCAAAATAAAAGAAAATTGTTGTGGAATGGTGAAGTGCTTGTGAACTGGGTAGTGAAAGTGCTTGTGAACTGGGGAGTTGACATTTTATTTTGTGGGTAATTTAATCAATTTAAAGAAACTTGTTCAACAGTGTGAGGGCTAAGTCTATTTCTTTTTGTATTCACTACTACCGAAGGGCATGACACTCGAAACCTGCTCAAGGGGTTCATGCTATTTTTGAATATGAATATGAAGCAGTCACGTGACTGTGTGTGGAAACGAAGCTTCGGACGTCACAGATCACGTTATGGCAAAACGAATCAAGCTCCGATACACTACTTCAGTGTGTGATGTTTATTTGATACAAGCTTCGAAGCCTCTGTGCCGAACGTCACATCACTAATAAACTGCACATGGGTTCTCGACTACAACTTGCCTCAGTGGACTACATTACAAACACCTGTGACTAGTGATGGCAAAATGAGGCTGAACCACTGAGACCTCGCAGCCCATTGCTTCAGCCAAAGGTTCATTACTCAAAGCTTCATTCAGCATTGCTCACTAGTGACACCTAGCTACTGTGCAAATAAATAGCAGACAAATTAATTTACTTATTTTTTTATTTTACTTACTAATTTACTTGTGCAGAGACAACTGTCACACAGATCGTTAATTAATTATTCATAAATTGTTTGGATAGTGACAGTATGAACAACAAAAGTGACACTGTGTTGAGTGCAGTGCTTATAGTGGAGGGAGAGTAATAATGTAAACTGCAACAGAATAGTCTGGGGTGGGAAAACTGTTTCTGGGGGTTTTTGTGCAGTGAACTGTTACTAGTTTTAGTGCAGTGTTGTGCTTATGGGACTGGGGATATAGAGGAGCAACCTGCAACACTGCAGTTTGGGGTGGGTGAAGAAATGATTACAATAGGTTTTTATTGAGAAACAGAATTATTTCAAGTGTGTTGGGGTTTAGATGATTCCTCTTCTCGGACCAAATCTCTCCAGCCTTGGAAAAGATCCTTCCACAAGGAACAAAGGATGCAGGGGAACATAACAATGCCAGTGCCAGCTGATATAAATAAGAACACGGATGCTTCTGTTGAGCCCAGATAGGGGAGGATTTCCTCTTTCTCGCTGCTCCATCTCCAGGAAAAAGGAAGAGGTCACAAAATGCAAACAAATCCAAAAGGGCAATCCAAATCAAAAAGCAGTCTAGTCCAGATCCAAATAATCTTATCTAATTAATATAACAAGACTATAATATAGCTACTATAATTAATAATAACAATATACTATAACTATTCTAACCTGATATTGTAATAGCCTAATATACAGCCCAAACACATATATAATAATAATAATAATAATTCATTACATTTATATAGCGCTTTTCTCTGCACTCAAAGCGCTTTACATAGAAGGGGGGGAATCTCCTCAACCACCGCCAATGTGCAGCATCCACTTGGATGATGCGACGGCAGCCATATTGCGCCAGAACGCCCACCACACACCAGCTTACTGGTGGAGAGGAGACAGAATAAGGACAATGACAATGACAATACAGTAATAGTTATCTAACTCTCTGACACTACTACAACTGCTTCTACTACTCTTGACAACACCCACAAGGTGGCGCGAGTTTCGAATCCCCTTTCCGGAAGCGACACTCAGACCGAACCGATGACGTATCCACACAAACCGAGGCCTCGTTTGTCATTAGTCACGTGATTTTCACGTTAACAACAGAAGCCTCGAATCGCGGCTTCATCTGGCACGCCCATTTTTTCTCGACACAAGCTCCGACGCCTCGGTTCAAATGTCACATCACTATCTGTGACTAGAAGTTTTGCCATGTTATTTAAATTAAAACAATACTGATGCATCTTTTTTGATTTCCTTTGCCATATTATGAAGTTATCATATTTACTGAATCATTTCATCACATCCTGATAGCAATCAATAATAAAAAAAAATATGTATATCGTCTGTGGAAATCTCAGGACCAAAAAATGTTCTTTCAATCATTGCATTTGGTCCTATATGATGTCCTACCTGCCTGTCAACACATGTGTTTCCATACCTCGCACAGACGTCACACTGTAGACAGACGTCAGTCACAGAGCAGCACAAACGAAACAGCAGCCGCCTTTACAGTTCCTCCAGAACCAAAACAACCAGCTCGCCATGGCCTAACTGTAATAATGAGATGGCAACCAGTGACGTTCTACCAGGAGCTGTTCTCGTCCTCAGACTCAGATTTATGCGTTTCTGTCAACTTTATCAACGCTGAAATTAATCTGCAGCAGTCAGGTGGTACAACTAGAGCTCTATAAGTTGTTTACGCTTATTGTAATTTAATGTGCTTTGTAACATGAGGTAATTTAACGCCATCAGTTGTTTTTTTTTCATGCATTATAATGAAAGCTTTGTGAAACTGCACAGCAGACATGTACTCCGTCCAGCACCAACTACGAACATTTCGTATAATTTGAAAGGCAATCGAGCCAATCAGAGTATGGGATGGAGCGACACGTTCTGTATATGTTTACCTGACATTAATGGATTGCATATTTTAAATCTGGCAGAGCATTTGAGTCGCGTGCAGATCTGAACAGTACAAAACTGACACAAGCAGCTTCAGTGAAGGACATCCACGCCTCTGTAAGTTACCGAAATCACACATGAAATGCCCAGAGCTCGTTCAGTGTAACTGTATTAAGGACTCAAATACAGGATTGACAACTGTATTCTGGTGCTGTGTGAATGTACGCTATTATATTTGAAAGGATTCATGGCAGTTGCATATCCTCATCTAGATGAGCTGTTAGTGATGACCCCGCTTACCTGCTACTTGTGACTAATAAATTGTTCATACAAATCTCTTTTGAACAGAGTTTGGTCTTCTAATTTCATTCTTCAATGAAGGAAAATGACAAGACTTCTATACCCCACTGTGAGCATGTTTGTAGGCCTGTACTGTAGTAAGTGCAGGTGCATCAGTATTTACTGTATGTGGAATAACAGCAAAACAGTTTAGCATTTGCTGCCGCCTTTGTCATTTTTCTTTTTTTGCATTTTCAAAAAAAAATCAGACAAACACCACATGAAGACATAATTTGCTACAATACCAAAGTAATATTGAAAATGCAATCCTCTCATTATGGACACTAATTTCATTATTAGATCACACTGACACCAAGTGGTCAAATATTCCGGTTAAACACAGTACAATAGTTTTGAATGGTGCGTTGTCTCAGTTATGATCAGTGATGAAATATATTTTCCAGTCATAAATCTACTTAAAAGTCCTAAATCTCCTCTAAGGTCAAGACTGTGTGTGTGTGTGTGTGTGTGTGGCTCAAGCCCCTGCCCCTTTTGTCTCAAAATGTATTGTGACCCTGTCTGATAATTGTAAATCATAATTATTATTATTATAAATATTATAATAGATAACAATGCACTTATACACTATTGCCACTAACAATAATAATGCAAAAAAATATATTATTATATTCTTTGGCGTTTGGCGGAAGCATTTGGCGGAGGTGAAGTGGTAGGGGGAGTTCCCTTTGCAGCGCTATAAACACAGCAGTTCGCCGCGAGTCTTCACACTACACGAGAAGGTAACGTTAAGCTAATACGGTAAAGTTACATGTATCCTACCATGCTACTGTAAAAGTTGCGGCAGCATGCGAGTTATGCTCAACTAAAACTAGGCTATAACTCGATTTCAGACGCATTCTGAGTCTGACAATGTCATTCGTTTATCCAAGGCATTGGCAAGTGTTATTAGCTTGGGGAAATACACTGACATTAAATCTTAAGTCCTTGTCCAACTCTTAATTGTAAGGAATCTAGGTCTTTGATTTCATAGTAACACTTTACAATAAGGTTCATCTGATGATGTTTTATTAACAAAGTTCGGGAGGAGCAGGTTCAGATAATTAACCAAATTATGCACAGTTGGAGATTAATCAGTAATCAACTCAATGACAGAGTATAAATTCACAGCAGACCTATCTCTGTTCATTGAAAGTTTGTCAGCATCCCTCCTCCACCCCATCTCCTCACTTCCATTTCCATCTACACTTACCAACTGGGGGGAGTACTCTGGTTTCGGGCCTAACTCCGAGCTCGGAGGCCTCCCCCTGGACAGCACGCCAAATATGCATAAACTTATTGTACTAATTATATGTAGATGTGAACTCGCGAATTTATTATTTGTTACTGTATTTGTTAATAATAATACACCTGTCACAGTCAGTGCATTAACTAATGCTAACAAATACAACTTTTGATTTTAATAATGTTTTAGTAAATGCTAAAATTAATATGACCTAAGATTAAAGGGATAGTTCACCCAAAAATGAAAATTCTGTCATCATTTACTCTCCCTCACGTTGTTTCAAACCTGTATGAATTTCTTTTTTCTGCTGAACACAAAAGAAGATATTTTGAAAAATGTCTGTAACCAAACAGTTGATGCACCCCATTGACTTCCATAGTAGGAAAAAAAAATACTATGGGAGTCAATGGGGTTCATCAACTGTTTGGTTACAGACATTTTTCAAAATATCTTCTTTTGTGTTCAGCAGAAAAAAAGAAATTCATACAGGTTTGAAACAACGTGAGGGAGAGTAAATGATGACAGAATTGTCATTTTTGGGTGAACTATCCCTTTAAATGCTGTAGAAGTGCAGTGCATTAGTAGTTCATGTTAACACATTTAACTAATGACACCTTATTGTAAAGTGTTACTGATTTCATAATGCATATAATACATACATAAAATGTACAACATCAACAAAACTAAACATGAATTTCTCATAATTGCCTTCTTGATCCTCACTGTTTTGTTTGGTAAAGTAAATCATATTTAGTAATATTATCATAATTTCCCTATTTTCGTTTGATGTGTTATGCATTATAATTGTATCAACGTCTTTTCATAGAATGCCAAGGAAATGAAGGATAAAAAAAAAACAAGGAACTTTTTTTTGGTGCCCTTTTTGGTCCTTCCGCCCTTGAGGAGGTCTGTGCACGAGTGAGTGAGTGAGTGAGAGAGAGAGAGAGAGAGAGAGAGAGAGAGAGAGAGAGAGAGAGAGAGAGAGCGCGTGTGTGTGAGAGAGAGAGAGAGAGAGAGAGAGAGAGAGAGAGAGAGAGAGAGAGAGAGAGAGAGAGAGAGAGAGAGAGAGCAGCTCTTCATAACACAGGCCACCAGCGGCTCACAGATAAAGCAGAAAATGATCCAGATCTGTGATCATAAACTTCTCATATTTCTCCTGCTCATCATGTCAGGTAAGAGTTTATTCTGTGTTTCTGGGTCTTTCTAAAACAGCACCTGTTCTCAATCAGGTCCATGTTCGCTCTGAGCTGAGTTTCTCTCTCTTATGTTTTTAGTCTTGGCTTCTGAGACGACGGAGATCTTGACTTTCACTGGTTATGAAGGAGGAAAAGTTGGAATACGCTGTCCCTATGAGTCTGGATATGAAGAGCAGAATAAGTATCTCTGCAGAGGAGAGTGTCCAGTACTCAATAAAGACATTCCTGTTGAATCTGGATCTCCAGCTAAAGACAGGAGATTCTCTCTGACCGATGACAGAACGACCCACATCTTCACCGTCACCATCACTGATCTGAGAACAGAGGATAAAGGCAAATACTGGTGTTCTGTGAGGACAGGACTGGGAACATATGATAAATACATAGAGATTAACCTGGAAATTAAACCTGGTAAGTCAGAATATTCTGTATGAGTGAAGTGGACAGTGCACATAGATATGGTGTAAAACATATAATCATAACTAATATATCAGTAACATTAGAGAGGTCTGTGTGTGTCTGAGAGAGCGCTGTATCACGTGTTGTAAAGATGTAAAGAGGCGAGATGACAGAAACCACAGTATCCTCTGTAGATGATGATGAGCGAGTGTTCACACCACACACACTGACCCGCATCACTTCCTCACACACAACACTGTCTCAGTTATGGAGAAATCACTCATTCAAAACACAAAGTATAACTGTGCAACTCAAATTCTTAGACTTGAAACTGTTTTGCTCGTCCTTTTTCATGGCATGCTGTGTTTGTTTGTTTTTATATTTGAGTTGTGTAGTTAATTTATATTTTAGAATTTTTTTCCATAACTTACACCTCAAAATTTAGGTGTGTGTCTATATTGTTTCAAATCAATTACATTTTACAGCTTGCATTATCTTTTGACAGTTAGTGATTTTAAAGTCCAGGTCTTTCTGTAATAGAAATAAGTTTTAATTTCATATTAATTCCATGATCAGTGTGTGTAAGCGGAGCAGCTCATGATAAACAGCTGACATTATTTACACTAGTATCTGATCAAACAGCCCATACTGTCACTATAACAGATCTGAGACTCAATGATGGACATCAGTACTGCTGTGCCATAAAGAGACTTGGAGATCCTTAAATCTCTCATTTATGTCCTGATTCAGTGTCTGTCGTGTCTCGTGTGACTGGAGAACATCTGAACATCACCTGCCATTATAACAGTGATTTGAAGAACAAGATCAAGTTCATGTGCAAAGGAAGCGACCCGTCGCTCTGTGAGACATCGGGTATCAAAGTTTCATCAGAAACAAACAGTACCGGCAGATTCTCTCTGAGGGATGATGAATCTGCAGGAGTTTTTACTGTGACCATCACTGATCTGATACTAGAGGATTCTGGGATATACTGGTGTGGAGCTGTTGAGACGGGACAAAAGAACAAGAGCAAGTGGATTTCTGTGACACATCTGAACATTAATAACGGTAAGATGCCATCAGCCTTTTTACATGGCTGATAATGATGTCTTTAACTAGTGGAAATGCTAAACACACATGGCTGGTCACACGTACAGTGCTATATTTGCACCACACCCTTGACTCTAATGAAGTGTTACTGACAGCTGTGTCAGGGGAAAGTACAAAGAGATCACGTGATCTTCTGCCACTATTAGACTGTGAAAATTAAAACTATATATATTCTGAAAATGCATGCTCAATATATAAAAAGCTTTGCTTAATCTTATAATTTTGCATTCTCGTCATACCGGCAATAAACATCAGACTGTCATGCATTAAACCTAATGATTATTTGTGCTTTAGTCACATCAGCGATGACGTCATCGAAACCAACCACAACAGCTTCAGTTTACACCAGTAAACCAGCGACTGAAGATAGTGCATCTATCAGACCCGTCACATCTGTGTTTCCTTTATCATCCTCAACAACATCACCTTCAGTGTTATTGAATTCCTCATCATCTAATAATGCAGTGTCACCTCAAGCTAAATCAGATATGATGAGTTCAGGTGCTTAAAGTTTTGAATGCCTGTCCATGAACGTTTTATCTCAAGTTTCCTTAAAAATAGGACATTTAAAGTCATATTCACATAGTTTTGTTGTCTGTTTTTCCAGGTTTTACCGTGTTCATCATGTTGGTGGTCATAGGGATCATAGGGATCCTGACAGGCTGTGGATTCTCACTCTTCATGTACTTCAGATGGAGACAAACGAAAGAAGGTAACCGTATTTCTCACGAATCATTTATATTACCTCTCATTTTCATAGTCAAACTAGACTTCAGTGTCACAAAGCAAAGGTCATTAATATATTTTTCAACAAAACAATAAATCTGTTGTCACAAAACAGGAAAGCAGCCCAGAGATATCGTTCAAGGCCCGACCGAGCATCTGCCCAACAGAGATATGAAACCAAATAGAGAAGTGAGTTTTAGCATGCATCTGTTTGAGTTTGATCTTTATCTTTTATTTGTGGGTTCTAATCTAACCATTTGTTTGTACTCTGCTCTCTTCTCTTCTCTTCTCTTCTCTTCTCTTCTCTTCTCTTCTCTTCTCTTCTCTTCTCTTCTCTTCTCTTCTCCTCTGTCAGGCCACTCATGCTGACTCTGATTATGATGAGATCGGGAACACACTTGATCATCCTGACTACAGTTTGGTCTTTCCTGTGTTTGATGAGCACGACACCTCTGTTTATGCTTTAGCACAATTACCCAGCAGCCCCTCTGATAATCTCAACTACTCCACCGTCAAGTTTTCAGCTACACGTCTCTCAGACAGGACTGACGGGCAGGACACATCTGACTACGCCACCGTTAGACCATAAAACACTGTGGACATTCATGGACATCAGGTTGATTAACAGTCAAACCTGAATCACGCCAAACTTAAAGGTGCAGTCTGTAAGAATTACAACTAGTGGTCGAAATAGGTACTGCAGTCGAATTCATAATATCGGAGATCGTTGTTTCTCCCGCCTCCACAGAGGCCCTGTCCCAAATGGCACACTCCGGACTTGTGGACTTCCTCAGAGTCCACACTTTGGTGACGTCATGTAGTGCAGACCTATAGGGCCCTTGGCGTGAGTCCACGAGGGCGCATTGAGAGGTATTTTTGGGACAGACTTGATCGTCACGCCAGAAATAACAGTCTGGTTGTTGTTGGACAGGAGAAATCACATTTTTGCTCTCCGACATCTTATCTGCATGTCCACTACACAGCCTAATTTTACAAAACACTGTGGACATTCATGGACATCAGGTTGATTAACAGTCAAACCTGAATCACGCCAAACTTAAAGGGGACATATCATGCTAAATCCACTTTTTTAGCCCTTAAATGCATTTTGTTTGGAGTGTTTAGAAGTACAGAAAAGTTGAAATTATTCTCTTCAGGTGCTTCGTTGATATCTTTATATTCTGTTTTGGTCATATTTTTCAACCTGTTCCGATTTTTCTGTCATCTATGACGTTTTTTGAACAATTACGTCACAGTATTTGCAGCGGAACTGCCAAATAAGGACATTGACTTCCGGCCCAACACTTCCAGCAATCCGCCATTTTTATTTCTCGCTGCAATTTTGTAGTCCAAGCTAAAGGATGCAGAAGGTACGAGAGGGTAAGTCAAAATGTTCGGTTGTTGGATGTAGTAACCCACACGCTTCATTACACCGTCTAATGTAGATGAACTGCCGCGCTTGTGACAGGGCGCATGTTTAACTGAAAGAACGAGCAGAGAGAGAGACCCGGTCGCGCGCGCGCTCACTCTCTCTCTTCAGAGCCAGGCGAAAGTGTAAACAAGACTTCACCGTCTCCAAACTAGGCGCTGTCTTGCTCTCTCTCCCTCGCACACATTAATCAAAATAAATCGACACGGTGGTAAAAGGTCGGAAGACCAAAGTTTCATGTGTAAATACAGTAACACACCATTGCGATACATCCATATGAAGACGTTGTTCTGCAGGTTCGTCGTCTTCATTTTCATCTCGCTCCGGCTCCGACTCTGGCTCGAACATGTAAGGCTGGATGGACAAGTCTTCCGTTGTTGACATTTTGTTAATAACATGGAATAAAACGTTTCTGTGCCGCTAGATAATCGTATCTCTGCTATCAAACTACAAAAATGGCCGAACGGGGTGGAGTTGAACCGAGTGTCGCCTCTGCAACCTAGAGAGGGGGCGGGGTATGAAGTGTCTCATTTGCATTTAAAGAGACCGCACCAAAACGAGTTGCTCTCAGACGCACATCAGAAAAGGGGTAGAAAAGGGGCCTGTGGAGCTATAATAATGAGGAATTCAGACCCAAGCATTGCAGTTCCGCTTTATATAGACCACACATGTATGATTTATATGTAAAAAGGAACGATTTAAAAGCATGATATGTCTCCTTTAAAGGTGCAGTCCGTAAGGATTACAACTAGTGGTCGAAATAGGTACTGCAGTCGAATTCATAATATCGGAGATCGTTGTTTCTTCCGCCTCCACAGACTCGACGGCGCTCACACGGGTTGCCAGATTGAGCACACGCAACAGGAACGAGCTCAATGGACAATGGAGACTGGCAAATTGGCCACGTAAAGTATCACAGACCAAAACAAAAACAAACATTCCAGCCTGGAAACACACATTTCTAAGTGTAATAACTGGCTGTAGAAGTGTTTTCAGAGAAACGAGTATGTGATCTTGGCATGTTTCCTCAATATATGCAAACATATGATGGTGTTGTTATGCTTTAGTAGAGTGAAAAAGTTACATACAGCACGAAGAATGAAACTCATTGAAATCTGTTTCCTTGGCATTATTTTGGATAAATCATCAGAGATATAAGATTGTTTGACATATGCTTGGTTACATTTATTTATTTATTTATTTATGTATACATTTTTTTCATATCTATAAGTCCTTATAGACCAATTTCGAGCCGATGTCACAGTTACGTCACGGCGCTAGCTGGTGGCAAAACAAAGGGAAAATTGGAGGCGGCCAATACAAACCAGCACAGATTCGGCTACATAATAAGGAGCTTAAATTATTATTATTGTTATTAAATGTCATCTTGTTGTGTTGTTGGGTGCAAGAATCGACGGAGTACAGGCTCCAATTAGAAATTTTATCGCATAATGTTTTCTAAATTATTGTGATTATTTGTGAATCATCTATGATTGTATACATTGTTTTGATTGATTGTGACTAGACTTTTTGAAGAACCTGGTAAGAAAGTGTAATCAAATACATAGTTAAAAAATGAATATGCTGTATCTGGAATTTGTATTTCTAGAAAATATTCACATCATTAAAATTGCACCGTAATGTCACTCTTTACATTGTCGTCTTCTGGCTGGCCGTGGCGCTGGCGCTGGCAGAACTGCGGATCGTAGGCTACCACACAAGTCTTGTACGTGACGTGACCATTCAGCACATAGTTATAGGCATCTAAAGATTTATATGCCCTCAGTTTCTCTTTACCCTCGGTTTCTCTATCAGGTAGGTGTAGAAGTCAGGCCACTCAACCGGAGGAAGCGCTGACGTTAATCCTGTCAGATCGTCCATCCATTGAGTGAGCGTGTACGGGTCAGCCAATCTGGGATGTCCGTTAAAATGAACTTTTGCAAATAACAATCGCGGTCCTGGACAGTGAGTGACCTTGCACATTAAGATAATTGTTAAAAAACAAGCTAAAAAAAACCTTGCAAACTAACGTTAGTGAAGCGGCCAGAGGAATCGTTCTGCCTCCACCTAAGCTCCGCCCACAAAAAAACGTCACCATGTTTACCAACTGAAAAGGGGTCTTATTACAGAACAATAAACCAAACAAAATACATAGTGAAGGATTAAATTAGTGCAGAAAGGAAATGTTGTAGTGCATGAATGAAAGTAAAAATTTAAATCATAACAAAAAGCTGTGTAACAAAGAATATATGCCGTGTTATTACAACTCGCCCATTTTCAGCCACTCTAAACACATTTTCTGATGCCACTTTCTTACAATAATAAATGCATTATTAGTGCAACCTAATTTTTTAGGTTTAGGCAACCAACCTAAAAAGTCTGTCATTCCATGATGTAAAACCTTCAATGAGTAGGAATTATTATATCTATTGCTTTGTTATATTATATCCATATCCATTGTTAATTTCCTATTATCAATGTAAAGCTGCTTTGAAACAATCTACATTGTTAAAAGCGCTATATAATTGAAGATGACTTGACTTGACTTGACTTGTGGGAAACAATAAAGGCAATATTTATTATTGATGAGTAGCTTCAGTAAATCCCAACACTGGCTTTACAGTCACACCATCACCAGGTGGAAGATTAACCCTGATGCACAGTTTAATATACGTAATGTTTGACTGGGCATATTTTTAGCTGCTCAGCCGAGACATATCCAGCTGCAGACCCACAGCACCACCAGTTTCAGAACCCCAGCGTCAGAACCCCAGCACCAGAACCCCAGCACCAGAACCTGGCACACGGGTGCTACTGAAAAACAAGGTTGGATATAAAGAAGTCTGCTAAAAAAAATTGTTATTATTTTATTTTATTTTTTTAGGATATTCCCCAACAGATTGGTGGTATAGACTGTGGAGTCTTCATGTTGATGGTGAGACATAATGTTTTGATATAAGTAAACCAATGATTCAGATTTCTTTAAGTTTGAACCAATTTAAGTTGTTAAATAAGGAACAAGGAAGCATTTTTTATTTTTTTATTTGACGTTTACAGAGATAATGTTCCTTAATTTTTGCTGTTTTCCAGTATGCTCTACATCTTGTCTTGGGAGCACCCTTTGATTTTACATCTGTAAGTGATTTCCAGTTCAAGTAATTGACCTTTATGATGTTGCAGCAGTTGATATAACAAGATTACTCTATTTTAGAACTATCTTGTTCATCTGACATCATTCCTTGCAGGCTCTTTCAAAAAGTGTTTGAGGTAATTGGCCCTTGTGTTACCAAAATGGTTAATGTCTCTTTGTCAACTGGCGTGTTTCCCAGTGCCTTTAAACATGCCATAGTGGAGCCATTATTAAAAAGAGCAGGCTTAGACCCGACAGATCTTAATAGTTTTAGGCCTATCTCAAAACTCCCGTTCCTGTCTAAGATCCTTGAGAAGGTGGTCTGTGAACAGCTTACATTCTTCCTGGAACAAAATAACATCCATGAGCCATTTCAGTCTGGTTTCCGTAAACAACACTCTACGGAAACGGCTTTACTGAAAGTGTCTAGTGATATTATGATGGCTGCTGATTCTGGTAAACGCACTGTTCTAGTTCTCTTGGATCTGTCCTCAGCATTCGACACCGTTGACCATCAGGTCCTGCTGAAAAGACTGAGGGATCAAGTAGGACTATCTGGGTCAGTCCTTCAGTGGTTTTCCTCATATCTATCAGGGCGTAGCTTTAGTGTTTCAGCTAACCGAATAAGTTCTGAGTCTGTGGATTTGCTGTGTGGAGTGCCTCAAGGGTCTGTTTTGGGCCCTGTTTTATTTTTGTTGTATTTGATTCCTTTGGGAAAGATTATCAAAAGGTTTAGTGATGTTTCTTTCCACTTATTTGCTGATGATATCCAGCTTTATTGTTCCTTTAAGCCGTCTGAAATCCAGAAGTTAAACTCTCTGCTCCATTGTCTAGAGGAGATTAAACAATGGCTTAGTGAAAACTATCTGCAGTTAAATGCAGACAAAACGGAAACACTGGTTATCGCACCTGATGATGCAATTCCGGGGATTAAACAATACCTGGGCGATTTAGGCCAGTCTGCGAAGCCAAGTCTTCGCAACCTGGGAGTTATTTTTGACAAAGATATGTCATTAGCCCAGCACTGTAAGCAGCTAACAAGGAACTGTTTCTTTCAATTAAGGAACATTTCTAAACTTAGGAATATGGTCGCACGTAATGATCTGGAACTTATCATTCATGCGTTTGTGTCTTCACGTTTGGATTATTGTAATAGTTTGTTTTCATGCTTAAACAAGAAAGAGCTCTCTCGACTACAATTAGTGCAAAACTGTGCAGCGAGAATTCTGACCCGTACTAACAAGAGGACCCACGTATATCCCATTTTAAAACAGCTTCATTGGCTGCCAGTGTCTTATAGGATCCAATTTAAAATTTTGGTTCTAGCATTTAGAGCCCTGCATGGTCAGGCTCCTTTCTACCTCAGCGATCTGATTCAGCCGTATACCCCTGCACGGGCTCTGAGGTCTGTGAATCAAACTCTGCTGAAGGCTCCACGCACTTGTTTTCGGACTAGAGGTGACCGATCCTTCCAGGCTGTTGCTCCTAGGCTATGGAATGGTCTGCCGCTCTCTTTACGCTCTATTGACTCTGTGGATACTTTTAAAAGTAATCTTAAGACTTATTTATTTATTCAAGCTTTTAATTAGCGACTTTTTGGGCTGTTATGATTTCGGTGTTGTTTTCATTGGAAGGTTTTTTTTTTCTTTTTTTTTTTTTTTTTTTTTTTCTCTGATTTAAACTGTGTTGTGAAGCACTTTGTGGCCCTTGTCTGTGAAAGGTGCTATATAAATAAAGATTACTTACTTACTTACTTACTTAGTCTTCCAGTGTGACTTTCCAAACATACAGAGATGGTGGGCTCTTATTCTTCTGGAGAACTTTGGGGTTTTCTCTGAAAGGTAGATACTGGACATTTACTCCAGCCCACCATTACATTTGCACCCTCTTCTGGTCAATTTTAAATTAACCAAGATATGTATATTCCAGTGCAGAAACCCCTACAAGAGTCCCTTCCAAGTGAAGCACAAGTTACGCTTAGAAGCAGTGAGGCATGTCTTAAATATAAACACACGAATATCTGAGTGTGTGTGTGTATTTATGGGTTTCATCAGGTCCCTTTCCACAGGTGTATAAAATCAAGCACCTAGATTATGAATGGAGACTGCATTGTGCTTGATTAATACACCTGTGGAAAGGGACCTGATGAAATCCATGAATATATATCTTAACATATAATACATTTATACGAAATATTAAAGTCACATTTTCCTTTAATATTCTGTAATGAAGGAGCTTCCAATAATCCGACACATGACAGAAGCTGTGAAATGGCTCCATTCCAACCGTCATCTGCTCAGGGGTCCAGTGGAAGAGCCTCTTTTCATTAGAAATGGATGAAGAAGACAAGGAAAAGGCCCTCAACAATCTCCTGGAACAATCAGAAGCTTCCAGAGAGCCCTTCGTATTTCATTTTGTGTTCAGGGATGACATGGAGTTATTTTTACAGGAATGTAAGGACAAAATGGGCCTAAGTTTTTTTTATTTATTTTTTTTTTTTTATATATACATATTTAAGTTTAATTTATGCAGGATTGCCATGATAAAATGGGCCTAGGAGTAAATTGTTAATTTAGTAAATTTTAATTTATGCAGGACTGTCATGACAAAATGGCCTAGGAGGGAATTGTTCAATTGATACATTTTAATTTAATTATTTGTTGATTTAAAAAAAAAAATTGTTTCTTTTAAAACGATGCTGCTTTTTTTTCTCTCTCTCTCTTTTAGATTTTTATTGAAATGTGTTAGTTTACATATAGAAAAATTAATGCTGCACATGTTCTCAGCTTTGGAGTAAATGTTTATTTTGAGTCTTGTGAATAAAGTATATTTCATATAAAATGCCCATAAGTTTGAAGCATTATTTTTCACCATCATGATCAGGAAGTAACTCTGATAACGCCTCCTTCAGGTCAAACGCGGAATAAAAATAGTTCAGTCATTTTTAGCCAAAATGGGGGTCAACCTTGAACAAATTGCAACAGAAGCAAACTCAACTGATTTTGTATCCTCAATATGTCCTGAGTAAGGAAAAAAAGTTTAGAAAAAGACCCAAATATAGCCTATTCATTCTCTTTCAATTCTATTTCTCTTTTCTTTAACCTTTAGATATCACCATGAACTTACATTAAGACAAACAAAAAATGTATTACAAGTTTTTTTTTTTTTTTTTTGTTAACATGGACAAACGGTGCATAATCTAATTATGTGTGTTCTAATTTGCATACATACTGTTCCACAACAGATGTAAACATTGGGTATAGCCGGGCGAAAATGTCTTGCTGAATCTTGTTGACACATAACAGTAAAATACTAGATGTTAAGGTCTGAATGGAACCCATTACGGCTACCCATGAGCATTAATACATAGAGGCAGGAAGAAGTACTTTAGAAACCAGCATTTATTCATTTTAAAGAGACTGGGTTTGGGGCTGGGCTATATTAGCTATATATATATTAGCTATGTGTGCAAGTAGCTGTAGCTTGGGCCAAGTGGTAGCCTATTCGTCCAAAAGCTTTCTATGTCAGATAAATGCTATTATTTTGAACGATGGTTTGTTGTAAAAAGAAAAGAAGTGTATGACATTAAAAGTATTTTTAGAATTAAATTGTACATAAATAGGTTAGCCAAAACAAATGTGTTTATGTCTGAGAACATAGGCTACATTCCTGCAGACACTGAAATGACATACACTGTGTTGCCTGTATCCACTTTTGTCTCCTCCAAAAGGCTGGCTTTTACGGTTCGGAAGCTTATAAAAATGTATTTCTGGGTTATTTAGCTTGTTTGCTGTACACCTTGTCACACAGCAGCTTTTAGGCATTTTTCTGTCTTTTGTTATAAGTCATAAATGACAAGAAGTCAGCCTCTCGCAATGCAAAGTCAATGGAGACGGGCGTGGTCTTCAGATTATGACGCGTTGCGCTCTGTCTCGATAATAAACAAAACATTACTGTCCGTTGGAGGGGATGCAAATAAAGTCATCATTATAGAAATCGTTCTTGGGCCTTTTGGTGAGACTTTGGACTTTACGTAAGCACGAGAATATCTGTACAGTAACATTAGCAAAACTACTTCTGTTCTTACGTAACGGGTGTTAATTATAACTTGTGTTTTATTTGAAATTCACACAAAATCCTAATTTTTCTGCTACATATGTATGTAAGAAAAGAAAAGAAAATTGATTTTGTATATCTTTATGAGTTTTGCGTTCGTCACAGTTGTGACGTCATTGGAAGCTCCAGTTGCTTATTTGTCTCGCGAGAGTTGGCAACTCTGGTCATTAAATTAAGGTGTTTAAAAGATTAACTGATCATGTATCGGTATATGCAGCAGAAATGATGGCAATTTTGTTTGCATTACAGTGGATAGAGGAAGTCAAACCCATGACAATGCTAATTTGTTCAGATTCAAGTGCTGCTCTGGTTAGTCTCAAAAGTGCAACGTCAACATGTAGGGAGGATATTATGTATGACATTTTGTTATCTTTATATAGAGTAAAGTAGTCTGGGGATTGATGTTCAGTTTTTATGGGTCCCAGCACACATTGGCATACAAGGGAATGAGATGGCAGATAATTTAGCTAAAAATGGGTTGAAAGTAAATCAGGTAGAGGTGGCAGTACCAGTTAGTAAAGTAGAGATCAAATCATATGTACGGAGCAAAATTAAGTTACAGTGGCAGAGTTTATGGGATAAGGGAAAGACATTTATATAAGATACAGCAGAAAGTGGGGGAAGAAAAGTCAATGGGGAAGAGCAGGAGAGAACAGTGTCAATTTAGCAGAATTAGACTATAGGTCACACAAAGTTAAATGCATCTCTACATCTTATAGGAAAACATATATCTGGAAATTGTGAGACATGCATCAACTGGAAACTGTGGAACATGTGCTGTTTGAATGCACTAAATACTCAACTCAAAGACTGGCTTTAAGGAACGGACTGGAGCATGAAGGAATTAAACAAATGGACATTACAACTATTTTCTCAAATAACTCTGGAAAGATGGTACTTAAACACATTCAGCAAACTGGACTGAACACAAGGATTTAAGTAAAAGTAATTAAGATACAGTAGGTGGCGATAATGCTCCATTGGACAACGAGTAATGGGAATAGTTTTGGATGGAAGTATAAACAATGGGTTAAGGAGTGTGGTCTGGAAAATGATATGCTGAACCTGAAATGGAATATTCCTGAACCCAATGTTGAAATGAGACTGCTGGAGGATCGGGAGAAAGCAGAAGAAAGATATACAAATAGTTATGAAATTAGTGGATTTATGGAGAAAAATTGTATTCTTGTATACAGATTTATACAGATGGATCTAAAGACCCAGTCGAACAAAAAGTGGGAATAGGAGTAGCCTATATATTCCAAAATCTGAGACGAAAATAAGTTTAAGGTTGAGTGATAAAATGTCTGTATATTCAACAGAACTAACTGCTATAATAGTGGGATTGCAGTGGTTAGAGCAGACTAAGCCAAACAGTAAGTCGACTGTAATTTGCTCAGATTCTGCATCAGCACTTAAAAGTATATTGTCAACAAAAACTGACAGAGAAGACCTGCTAGTAGAAATGTATACATTATTATATAGGCTGAACATAGAGGGTATAATTGTATACTTTTGTTGGGTGCTGGCACATATAGGAAACAAAATAGCGGATAAATTAGCAAAAGAAGCATTAAGGAAAGATTTGATAGCTATTAAGATACCTTTAGGAAGAAATTAAGTTAGATCAATAATTAATAGAGAAATAATAAGAATATGGCAACAAAGATGGGAAAGTAGCAGTACAGGTGGTATTATAGTATTGTAAAATCAGTAGGGAAAAAAGAATCGTGCTATGGAAGACATAGAAAGGAAGAAGTAATGATTTCTAGACTGAGGATGGGTCATATAGGGTTAAACTCAACACTGGCATTAATGGGAAAGCATGGAAATAGTATGTGTGATGAATGTGGTGTTGTTGAAA
This sequence comes from Leuciscus leuciscus, assembly GCF_965113295.1. Classification (NCBI taxonomy): domain Eukaryota; kingdom Metazoa; phylum Chordata; class Actinopteri; order Cypriniformes; family Leuciscidae; genus Leuciscus; species Leuciscus leuciscus. The sequence goes on from NC_138727.1 coordinate 62,119,533, forward strand.
CAGTAGAACATGTGTTTTTTAAGTGTAGTAAATATGAAGAACAGCGTAGTGGTCTTTTTAGTAATATAAAGAACAGGCCAGTGAGTATAATGGACCTACTGGGAAAGGTTTTGAGTTTAAGATCAAATCATATAGGATCTAGAGCCTGAGGAGAAGGAGCAAGTAGCTCTGATCATCCTGGAGGTTGAGGAGATCAGTGTGGAAGCTGGAGGAGCTTAACAGCGTCAGCTGAAGCTTGGGCTCTGATCCTCTGGGATGTTAAAGGTGTTTTTTTTTTCTCTCCTGCAATCAGATCCATTACTCATGTGCGCAAAGTATACAGTAGGTGGCGGTAATTAAAGGCCATGAAACGGAAAGAAAAGAAGAAGTCAAGGTCATTGGCGCGTTGTTTGCGCGCTCTCGCTCTGTTGCGCGCGGAGGTCTGATCGGTATGTATTGTGTGTGCTTCTAAAGAGTGTTATAAGTGAAAATAGTCACTAATTAAGTGATCGGTTTCGTTAAAATGTAAATGAGTATGCACAAGTATGTGATCTTCCCTCTTAAAGCTGTTTTTCCTGCAAAAGTGAAAGTTTAACCGAGTGAATGAAGCTTAGGGGTGTGGGATATGACGATTTACTCCGGTGTGGAACCATTAAAATGTCTCCACGATCTGCTTTTGAAGTAATATCGTAGTATCAGTTGCTGTTCTGGCGCCTCTGTCCCAACATGCTGAACAACGCGACGTATATTCACATCAAATGTTAACTCAGCGGAACGGGACACTGCAGTTCACAAAAGTTCATCATTTGCATACTGCCTTGTCGGTTAAACATTTAATTCGCGTGCTGATGCGTTGCTCTAACGCGTATGTTTCTCAGCGTGTGAGTTACACACAAGGTTTACATAAACAAAGTAGGTTATGTCTAAAGTGAAAGCAAACTTGAGAAAATTGAGAGAAAATCTGCTTGTCAAATGCGTGTATAATAGACGCGTCGCGCGCAGCTCTTTAAAGAGACAGTATAGTTAACACGCTGCCGCTTGTCCTTAAAGGGATAGTTCGCCAAAAAAACAACAACAAAAAAATTTATTTACGCACTCTAATGTTGTTCCAAACCTGTATTCATTTCCTTCTAATATTTTGTAATATTAATATTGGGAAGAATGTGGCTATCCAAACAGTAGCTTGTCCCCATTGACTTCCATATAGGAGAAAAATATACTATGGTAGTCACTGGGGTACATCAACTGTTTGGTTACCCACATTCTTCCAAATAACTTTTATTTTCAACAGAAGAAAGAAACTTATTCGAGTTTAAAACAACTTGAGAGAGTAAATTATGACAATTTGAATTTTTAGGAGAACTATCCCTTTAATGTTAATAAAACAACAAAATGCAAAGAGAAAATCACTCACTGCTCTTGACTGATAACTTTAATAGTCGCTTTAATAAGTATCAATGTATAATTTATACAGTGAAGTCTATGTTTTGTTTTATTTTCATATTTGTTCATTTAATTACTTTCTTCAATGCTCCTGTTAAATACACCTACTGCAGCTGAAAACATAAATAACTGTTTATTTAATTTGTATATTAAGTTGTGTATGTGTAATGTGTATCTATGATCTTAAAATTTAACAACAAACAAAATAATGACAAATATTTTTTTTATCTTCGCCCCTGTCTGCCATTCTTTTTTATTTAATATTTTGTTACCTAAGGCTTTGTTTTTAAAATATGGACATTAGTTTGGCTGTAATGCTCAGTCACAAAATGGTAAAACCAACATAAAAAAGAATCATGATAAAATTGTGAATCGTGATTTTCCTGAAAAAAAACGTGATATGATATTTTTGCCATATCGCCCCCCCCCTAGCTGATATCTTTTCTATGTTTGAATGTTTGACAGGAGAAGGCTGATTAAACATGCACTACTTTGAATGCAACAAATAATTACAGCATTTTTCAACTCATGCAGATGAAGAACCTCTGAACGAGCAATTCCACTCCAGTTTTTATTCATCACACAACACGACGCAGAGGGGTAGTCGAGTCGTAGTAACAGAGACACGCGAGCCCCAACCGGCTACACTTACATCCTTATATCTTGGTGAGTGTAGCTATTCAGCAGTGAAGTTAAGGGCTTTGTCTGGTATTATTAAGTGGGTACTCCATGAGTTTATCATATTATTATTATTATTATTATTAATTTTAAGATGCCAGTGATTTCATTATTCACTTGTACAATTAGAGTAAGCTACCAAGCAAGTCTCTGGTCATATGTCTCGTCTGATCTTATACAAGACCTGAGTAGACAAGATGGCGTCCGCTCCAGAGCAGCTTCAGGAAGCAAATAAGAGAAAAAGAGCAGTTACGGCTGATGATCTGAAGGAGTGTCGTGGATCAGATGAAGCTGTGAAGAGGAACCAAGCTGAACAGAGGAATGGTAATGAAGTAAATGTCATTAATGTTAAAGCTGTAATGTAAGAAAGTGTGTAAATCTCTGTTTCTATCCCAGTGCAGACAATCAGACCCCCTCACACTACAGTCAATGTTGATCTGAAAGTTGAATCAGGTGCAACTGCATTTTCGCCAGTAATCAGTGGAAGCATCGTCCATGGCCCAATGATCATCAACTGGAACCCAACTTCTGGTGTTATTGGTAAGATTATAGCACTAATGCAGTTAACATGTCACTATGAAATTGAAAATAGTTTGTAAACTTTGAATAAATATGATTTGTAGGGGTGTAAAGAGACCCTCATGTCACGATTCGATACATATCACGATACTGAACTCACGATATTATTGCAATTCTCCAAGACATATGATAAAAGGTTAACAAAAAATGTGCTGTTGATTTAAAATGTTAAATTTGGTTTTACATTGTGTGTGTAAATGAACAGGCTTGGACTAAAAGCACGGCTGGAAACCCAAGGCATGGATAATAGAGACAACAGAATAACAATATTCATGATTCTGAAGCTGAAAATACAGAATTATTTTAGATGAATATACTTGCACTCTGTCACTCGCAAGATTTGGCATTATCAGGACCCACAAATATTCCCCCATTGCATTATTATACATTATATTCAACATTATATATAGTAGTTTAATTTTACTGACATTAAAACAGTCATTCTTATTGTGGATGAACTATCCACAATACACATTGTCACTATCCATGATACATATTGTTGCATTTTTGTATTGTGATATATTGTTACACCCCTAATGCTTTGTTACCACGTTAAAAGCTAAACGGTTTGTGTATAATGGATGTGCATTTCTTTTTTCTCAAAGGACAACAAAATCCAGCAGAGGGACAGACCTCTGAAAAACAAGGTACAAAAACAATAGCCACATTTTTATTCTGGTTATAAATTTGACTTGAATGTTCTTTCTTCTACGGGCTTTAGTTTGATGTGTGTTTTCCCGACTTCAGTTCAGCAGTCTGAGCCGGACGACGTGGAGGATCAGCCCATCCAGTCCGACTGGAAGAGACCACACAGCATTACTAGAAGCAGCCAAGAGTTTAAGGACAGAATACTCTTTCAGAATGATGCAAGTATCTGTTTCAGTACTTTTCTGACTGTGCATTCAGGGATTGCTAGTCCAGTTTTTGTAGGGCCGCCGTCCTGCAGAGTTTAAGTCCATCCAGCAGCTGAAGCAGCAAGAGTTCAGGATTACCTGAGGATTTCAGGCAGGAACTGTCACAATAGCAGTGAATAAAGTCCACAGAAGAAGGTCAGATGAAGATTAATTCAAAATAAAAGTATTGAATCAAAACAATCTCATCATCCACAGGTAACAGTGTGTTCTAGTACAAACTCCAAACACAAATTATAACCAACAACTAGAGAAATGAGGAGCTTATATATACAGATAATGAACTAAAACAACAAGCAGGTGTGACGATTAAATGAGTTACCATAGCAACAAATAAAATAGAGAAACATGAACAAAGAACACAGGAAATGATGAAATTCAAACTATAAGTCCATGATAGTGAAATTAACACTGAAAGTCTCTGAGAGGATCTGAACGCTGATGGACTGTGGCCCTCCAGATGCTGGACACATTAATCTTGTTTTAATACCAGAGATATGTCAAATATCAGTTAATAGCTATCGTTAATTAAAAAAAATTGGGTTTATATGTTTGTGTTGTTAAACATTATTTATTTATTATAGCCATTGCTTTATGTAATTTTTTTTTTTTTTTCTCATGATATCTACAAACAAGACAGGAAAACATTAACGTTTATGACCTCTAAATCGAAATCACTTTTTATGATTTATCTTATATTATTATGAATTTTATATTGTTAAATAATCTATCTTATTATTCACACAATGCATTTATAATCACTCCTTATTTAGTTTCAGTTCAGGTGACTAGGGCTGGACCCGAATATTTGGATATTCGTTCGGTGGGTTGGTATTCGATTTAAAAATTTGACATTCGAATATTCGTTTTTTGGGTTTTTTTGCACACCTGGGATCCCCCGCGAAACGGTTCTCATACACGCTTGAATAAGGCCGGCGACACACTGGCTGCGTGGCGTGTCCGTTTTTATTTCGGCTCCCATGTTAACAGGTTGGAGTTTGCACACTGCCTGCGTGACACGCGTCTCAGGTGCGGCTCGAGCCACGCGGAAAAACGCGCGCATGCTAGAAATAGAACCGACACCTAAAACCGGCGTAAGTGTTCCAGCAACGGGATCCCGAGTGTTCTCTGGCTAGAGCGCAGAGCAGTGGAGTTTGTATGGACCGAAGTGCATGCCTGAGCTTGTGTTTTGGGTTAAGCTGCGTTGCTTTGACATTGTGGATTGATTTACCCGTTATTATCAATCTAAATTAATCTTGTTTTTAATTTAACTTAATTTGCACTGCACTCCCTTGTGAAGTCGATTGGATGAACGGTTCTCGAAATAATCAAAATGCAAACGGACATACAGACACATAGAGATTCCTGCCTTTATTAGAGATAAGAATATGTTCAGCCCCCGCTCTCCGAAGCTTCGAATATTCGATGTTCATTACTACCGAAGCTTCGAAGCTCAAAAAATGGTATTCGGACCAGCCCTACAGGTGACTCTATTATTGTTATAATTCTGCTAATACTGATGTTTTCTCACAGGTTTATATTCCAAAGGAGAAGTCTCAGAGGAAACGTTTAGCTCTGCTGATCACCAACATACAGTTCAAGCACTTAAAGTACAGGGCTGGAGCAGAGAGAGACGAGGAGAACATGAAGTGGCTGCTGAAAAAAGCTTTGGGTTACAGAGTTAAGAAATACAGAGATCTAACTGGGGAAGTGCGTATAGAGCTAGTGGACTTCTGATGTGGATATAGAAATGTGAGCAAATATTTCACAATGCATTATATACTATGCATTTCTGTAAAAAAAAAAAGTTTTTATTGACAGGAAATATCTGCTAGAGTCAGGAACTTCGCTGCATGTTCTGAACATGAAGACTCGGACAGCACCTTTGTGGTTCTGATGTCTCATGGGAACATAATCCAAAATAAAGATGCCATTTTAGGTGTCAACTATCATGAGGTGGAAAACCCGAATGATGTCTTCTTTGTTGACGACATCTTCTCCAGTCTGAACTCAGAGAAATGTCCTGCTCTGATTGATAAACCAAAGGTTATTCTGATTCAAGCCTGCAGAGGAGGTACGACATTATCATATTTCTGTTTCTCTTTGTACTCTGTATTCATATTTTTCCTGGATTTACTGTATTATTATCATTGATATCATTAACTGTTTCTCTGTCCAGATCACACAGGAGCTGTGGATATACAATCAGACTCCGCTGTGCACAGAGAGAAAGACTTTGTCTGTTTTAAGTCCTGCCTCCCTGGTAAGTAAAACACTGATTTCACTCGCGGTCTTCCTACGAATCCGCACTTTCGTGGTGTAACACCTGGTAAAAATAAAGTAACTAATTTCCTTTTTTTAACAAAATTACTTTAATATGGATTCACACTGCCATGGTGAACTGATGAAACCACTCGTGTTGGCCAGTGTTTCTTCAATAATGAGCAATGTTTACAATTTTGGGTTACTTTGTGAAATACCTTAACCTACCAATGGCTTTTCTCCACAGATACCAGCGCATACAGGCATCCTGTCGAAGGAAGTTTTTTTATCTGTTACATCATGGAGGTGTTCTGTAAACGGGCTCATGTTGATCACATTATGGAGTTGTTCAGGAAGGTAAATGTTGAAAATCCCATTTAAATTGGTTTGATTTATTTAAACCCAAAGTCTAAATAATGTCTTCCAGTTTTGTTTGTTTTTTTGCTCACCTAAAATTAATACAGGAGTTTGCTTGTCACATTCAAATAATATCTTTTTTTATAGGTCACCTCAAGCATGGAGAAAGACAAAAGATTGTCAGCCGATGGTAAACTAATGCCGTGTATTGACAGGACGTCCCTTCCCAAGAAACTCTACCTGTTCCCTGGACTCTGAGGATGTGCAGTGTAACATCAGTTTAAGGCAAGACACCACAGGCTGATAGAATGCAAAGAGGCATTATCTAAATAAATATGCACAAATTTGAATACATTTTCAGACCAGAAATCTCAACATTGGATGAAGTCTGGTTCGAAACTTATTTTGAGAAATGAATTTGAGATTTTTTTATTGTAACTAAAATCTGGATATAGTTTAATAAAAAATGCTGTTTATGTAATGATTGCAATAACAAGACACCTGAAATCTACAAAAGAAATTTATGAAGTTGTCTTGATAGGCAATCTTGCCTTGAATCGAGTTAAAGAGGCATTTTATGCAAAAAAGCATTCCAGATATATGCAGGCAGTATATTGCATGCAATTATCACTTATATTCATTTTACTCTCATTTAATAGGGTTTTTGTTATATACTTTTCTATTTTAATACTGTACTGTATTTTATAAATTTTTTCTAAACTGTTTTAATTATTTAAAAATATATAATTTAATTATTTTCATTTCTTCTATGTAAAGCACTTTGAATTGCCATTGTGTATGAAATATGCCTTGCCTACTATTTACCAATTAACTGTCTCCATCTAAACCTACACTACTTCTTCAATCTTCTTTTCACCCGATAGCTGCTTCTTCTTATATAACTTTGATAAAAGTGCAAATTAATCAATAAAGCTTTTCTAATTTGTTACCATGCCTTTGTGTCTTGCCTCCAGCATCTGTGTTTGTAGAAGAGTTCACATAAGGGAAGCGTCCGACTCATATTAAATATATCAGACTGAATCTGATATCGCTGAATAAACGGGAAACTAACAAAACTCTCCTGTTGCTCTAAAGCTTTTGTGTAGCGCTCTCAATACTCTCATTACTGACCAAATGTGTTTATAAAACTAAAATATATGAACAAAAAATATTAACAGTATGTCAAATATCAAAATACCAACTAATAATTATAGTTTTAATAATTTCATTATAAGATAATAGTGTTTAACACATAGTGAGACAAAAATGACTTTACAACAAAACACACCAGTTGAGTTGCTGAATATAATCTATATTGATATTATTTCACGGCTCTATGAAATGCTTGATTCTGATTGGTCATTCGGGATATTCTGGAGGTCTGTTATTCCTCTGCAATGAATTGAAAAGTGGTTGAAGACTAGATGACCACGGACCGTTGACTGAACGTCTGATGCGTATGACACGCAAACAAAGTCATCGTCTGATTGAATACTACAGGATGTCCGGGAAAAACAAATACCAATGTAAACAACTAATGGGAAAACCGAGCGCTGCTAAAAGCAATAATGAGTCATAAACAGTTCAGTAGCCTAGTGTTACATCCCAGTCGGAGAGTCACATGATAGACATACATCAACACTCTACAAAACAATACGCCTACTTATACTACGCCTTAAATGTATGTACTCTTTTTGTCGGATAACATAATATTTTTTATCAGCTTAAATGTTGATTATTAGTCACTGATTATCAATCCTTTTATCTAACCCTCTCTACTCAACTGTCGGTCGCGCATATCCGCCATGTTTGTAGTTTTCTGAACTCTTTTTACTCATGTTTGTAGTTCTGAACTGGATCCTCCTCCAAAGTGCAGGGGGTTGTGGGTAATATTAGCTGTTATAATGAGCTCGGATCAATCCACCATAAATAGTCGACCATCCGGGGACTTCTGGCACACTCTGTTCAACATACTACGCTTTGGGACTCACTTATTCTAATCTCACACACTGTTCAGGATGGATAGTGTGGACACTGAGACACAGGGAGAGATTGTTCTGCTGTACAACTGTGGAGAAACACAAATAGCTGTGGGATATTGTGGAGAAGAATAAAGGATCGATTAATTTTCTAAGATCGTTCTGAAATCAGTGATGAACTGCTGTCTTTCAAATAAGAAGTGGTCGACAATTAGACATTTATATTTATTTGACATAATATTTAGTAAATAAGAAATTATGTGAAATATGTATAAGCAAAACTTGTTAAAAAATAAATTGTAAAATAAACAATACAACTTTTGCAATTTTGTTTTTTGAAATTATTTGCCTTTCTATTACAAATAATAGAAAAGAAAAGGGTTCAATACTTTTTCTTATACCGTTTACTTTGTTTTAACAGTTTTGTCTAATAATTTATCAGACTCTGTTAAACAGAGACATGAACAAATGGGAGCTCTGGCTCTCAGGCGCTGAGGCTTTTACACTATATTAACATATAATTAGTTCAGGAATCCTTTAGTTTTACTGGTGTGATTTTCAGAAGTCTGTTATAAAAGACTATTACAGTAAATGAAGAGACATTTCCTCTTCATCTGCCTTGTCGGTCACTCTTTCCTAACAAAATCCCCAACATACACATGACAAAACTAAAACAGATGATGAGCAAGACTCGATGTCTCTCCATGAACGATGGTTCCTTTTCCACGGACAGAATAACATTAGCTGGGACGACACGCAGCGGGACGGACTGATCTTCTAGGATCATGAAGGGAAAGAGTTTATTGGCCAATGGCACTCTATCAAATGCTGCAATGATGTGATTAATCCTGACATCAGAAAAGCTCAACTTCCTCCAGCGTTTCAGACGTATTTAGCTCTAAAACACACACACACACACACACACACACACACACACACACACACACACACACACACAAACACACACACACACACAATCAGTTTTGCAAGTTAATGATCATGAATATCCTAAAATGAAAAATGAAATCAAAATACCTGTTCATAGTTCTTTGATAATTCTGAGAAAAAGAACAGAAGGACAATAATATTAGACCATATTATAATTTAAGAATAGACTATAACCACCAACAAATTTGTCAACAAAAATTGAAGCTGTGTGTGGAGTGAATGGCAGGATTTACCACAGTGTGTGTGTGTGTGTGTGTGTGTGTGTGCGTGTGTGTGTGTGTGTGTGTGTGTGTGTGTGTGTGTGTGTGTGTGTGTGTGTGTGTGTGCAGACCTGCAGGAAGGTGATGTCCTCGTCCTCAATTTCTTCTTTCAGTTCTCTGACTCGGTCACACAGAGACAGTATTCCTCCTTGTATTCTTCTTTTCATATTTCCTCCCTTTTCTTTCTCTTCTTCGTTTAGAGCTGCTATCCTGCTCTCCTCCTCCGTTCTGAGGAACTGATGGAGTTTCTCAAACTCCTCCCTGATTCTTCTCTCTGTCTGCTGAACTTGAGACTGGGGGAATGTCATGTGTGAAACTGTTAATCATCAGATCCACAGATCAATGTCACCTCAGATGGAGAGGACACCTTCTCACGGTGTCAACTACAATGTTTCAGGACATGTTGTTTTCCAAAATAAATGGCCTTTAAAGACTTCTGTTTTCTGTCATTGATGAGTAATAACATTAATTTCCCTGTTTTTCTGTTTCAGTCACAACAGTGCCAAGCCAGTGCAGATGATGTAAATTGCACCGTCGCAGTGTCTTTCATGATCTCAAGTTGGACAATTATATCCTCTCAGTTGTGAACAATGCCCAGAAGAGACTTTTATTCCTATTCCCTTTGTGCTTGTGTCTATCCATTGAAAATATTAGTTGACACAAATCTCTCTCTGTGGTGGACATTCATTTGTGCAATATAAATGTCATTGTGATATGTAACTGACAAGTGAATACATTTACATCTTTTTGGAATCACATAAAATTGTACTTTAAACAAGTATTGTCATCGCCCATGTTGCCTCAAGGACTGTTTGTCTGTCGAAGATCGGTGCTTTCAATGTTTCTTCCTTATGCAAATGTATTTCTTTGTGTCCCTATTGGAAGCTTTCTTCTCTCTTTCTGACTTTTACTCACAAAACATCACATATAATAAACACATATTGGTATCCTTGACCATGCCTCATAACTTTGAAGCCTCAAAAGTGCTCTACACAAATCAGTTATGCTGTCCATGGTGCTGAAGTAGCTACTCAATTTATTTTTGCATGTGTTCGTTATTCTGATTCTTGTGGTTCTCCCCATCTGTTTTGTGATGGATATTATTTTCCAAACTACATAATTAAAGCATAAGCTTAATATGCTTAATTAAGGAGTTACATGGTTGTATGCATATATGCTAAGTTGGACTGGTGGTAGCTGTCCACCAGAGGGAGCCATAATAAATCATTTCAGGACTGGAAGCTTAATGTCGGTGAAAGTGGTTCATTATTTAACCTGTATTAAAAAATAATAATAATAACTGCAACATTTTGCATAGAAAACTTAACTGCAGCAGAAATGCTGTTGCATTACATTTATATCTTGAAAGCTGCCGTCGGCAAGTCTGGCAGATTGGGTCGATTATAGCCAAAAATTTGGAATGTTTACAACTCTCATGCCCCTCCCCACTACCAGCGAGCACCCTCCCATCGAGGTCGTGCGTCAGTGCGTCACTGTGCGTGTGTACCTGATTTTCTGTGAACGCGTCCGTCTCTTCAGCATCTATCAACACCATGGACTCGGAGGTAGGCTGCCCTGGCTAATCTATCCATAGATAGCAATAACCGAGGAATTGGAAGCTTGTTAGTTTTCTCTCCGCCATCACGCTTCATGCAATCTCCAGGCGAGTTTCAGGCGTGGCGTGTGCATGTGATATTAACGTGCGCGAGTGAGGGGGGGATCTGTGGCGTGTGCACGACCTGTGATTGACAGTCAGATCTCACACCCCCCTGCGCTGATTGGACCTGATGAAGCGGGAGCGCTGGATTTTTGCAAAACAAATAACACGCTCCAGGTGGAGTTAGAAGCTCGGGTTTTTTTCTAAAACCACCTTATTTATGTTGTTCTGTCGGATTATAGTGTCAATTTCACTGAATATGATCAAAAAAATGTTGCAGACGGCAGCTTTGAAAATAATGTATATTTTATTACAGTACTGTCTACTTGAGATTGGACCTCTATGATCGCCATTATATTTATAATGAAAGGTTATTATGTCTAAACTATAATGTGTTTGTAAAATTACACTGTGCAACGTAGTGCAATGTCAAAAGAGCAAATATGTAATCAATTTTAAACAGGCACCTGCGAAGCCTAAACATGCACTACACCGACAACAACCGTGCGATGACAGTATTGCTGTTTCTTGATCAACAAAAACCGCACCTTGCACCATCTGATGACTGAAAAGATGCCGAAGAGCAAGAAAGGGTGACTGCATCTTTTTATTAAATGTACAATCCCCATTTGCTATACACAGCTGGATTTATTTGCACATTTTTGTAACGTTACTCATCACGGCAATGACATTGTTTGCCACACACCATTAGTCAATGCATGTCAAATCAATTAGGCCTACGTAGCACAATTCAACCATCTATTCTAGGCTAACATGTTATTTCTCTGAGGTCTGTCTAATGTCGTGCAAATGTTTATTATACAGTAAAGTGTCTACTGAATAATAAAAGAGAAATGTTTTACTTAGGCCAGTCTTTGGTTCAATCAGTTGTCATAATTATTTTAAATAGAAACTGATGATTGTTGATGCTATCACCAAAAAGTAATTACAGTGATAAATTTACAATACGGTTCCATGTCATCATTAATGCAAAACTAGTCAAGTCAAGTCACCTTCATTTATATAGCGCTTTTTACACTACGGATTGTTTCAAAGCAGCTTTACAGTGAAAATAGAAAATCAAAGGACAGATATTGTTTTGGCTTTACAGCAACTCTATAAAAAGTTACTGTCTAGGTAAAGTAAAGTTTGATTTTTTTTTTTCTACACAGGAGCAAATGAGTAGCGCAAATATTAACACTCTAGTCAAAAACTCTGATTACCGAATTAGTAAGTAATAGTGCTTAGTCGGCTTAGTAGTTCACTGTTATCTAATCAGTAACTACAATTTTTTTTTCCACTCCTCCCTGCGGACTACTTATAACTGTACAGGTTCAAAATGAATGTGTAATGTTTAATGTATAATTAATTCTAAAGTGAAGATCATGGTGGTAACCAAATAATAATGACTCAAATATTCCAAAATTACATTTGAACATTATTTTAAAGTGAAAAGCATGAAAAATCTTAAATACTAACTGAAGTCATTTAAACTTTTGAGGTTTTTGTGATGTTTTCTCTTTAGAAAACAGATTATAGATACAGTCATTACAAGTGGGTTACCTTTGTCTTAAATGTACAATAATTATGCATTATGCGTAAAACACAAGTATTATGATCCGGTTTATTAATTTTTAATAGGTAAGTAATAGATAAGTAATAAATAAGTAATAGTACTTTTCTAATAGTGAACTACCACATTCGATAAAGCAATATTAATTACAAATTGTTTTATTAATTCTTGTTAGTTAATAGTAGTTACTTGAATGTCAACAGTGCGTTACTCATTTGTTCCTGTGTATTTATTAATGACGGAACAGTATTCTACAGTGTTACAGCAATATATATTTATATGTATATGCTGTCATCCTAATGTCTTCCTCTTTTGATTTTATCCAGAGTGCACTCATTCAAGTTATTTGGGGTGAGTAATTCAATCATTAACTATACATCTGTGAAATTACACTTAGTGCAATAACCATGTCTAACTATGTCATTTATTTGTATTAATGCATTATTTCCCCAATAGAACAAAACCATACGTATAGACGATGAAATTGTGGAGACAGTTGAAGTCCTGAAAAAAAATCTCAGCGACTATGATGATAACATTACAAATAAAGACGGCTTCTGGGGACAAGTGTGCATTGCACTTGCCATTGCAAACACTAAAAACAATCGCTATCGACTGTAAAATGTATTTCATAAGGTGAGCATTTCTTTGTTTCATTGGCTGTCTGTCAAAACTTGATTCCTGACTACAAAGTATTAAAATTTACACACATAAACACACATACACACAAATATGTATATATACACACACATCTTGCTGATGATCGCCAATAATAAAGGTTGTTATATTGAGTTTCTCAAAGACAGATGCAGGCATGTCATATTTTTACAAGGTACAATATATATTTTTCCAATATCGTAGACGCAGTCAAAACAAAACCTATACATCCCCTTATCTATACTTTTCAAAATGTTTACATTTAAACATCATTATTACATTATATACTTTGTCAAAAAGCACCAGGCAGAATATTCCCCATCTCCTCTGCCATCTGTGGCCAGTGGAAGTGCTGCTGAAGATGAGGGACACAAGCCTTCAGAGAAAGTTAGTCTTCACTCTTTGTATTTATACAGGTTTCATGTATGTTCGTCTAAAGTATAATGTCAAACATTGCTTGTCTTTCTATCAACACAGCAGGCAGAATATTCTCCATCTTCAGAGAAAGTTAGTCTTCACTCTTTTTCTAATTTGTTTGATTCAATGTTGGGTGCCTATATGCCTTGTCTTGTAATTGGAAAGTAACGATAATAATAATCTGGTGTTCTACACTGACTTCACATCACATTATTCCTTGTTATTGTTAATGTTTCAATTACAATATGGGAAAAATAAGTATTTGTCCGCGTTCACGTTTGACTGTACTACTAACGCAGAAACAAAGGTTTTAGAATTACATGTTCCACAGTTTAAAAAAAAACAAACATTTATTTAATGGACATACGTACATGTTACAGTAACATTGTATTTTTTCATTAGAGGTCCATGAGTAATCCATCCGATGACGATGGATTTATAAAAATCAGCTTACCAAAGAACCCATCATTATTTTTCATTGAAAGGAATGATTGGGAAAAGCTGAAGAAGCACAGACAGAAAATAAGCTTTAAAGGACTCCAGTGGACAAATGTAATTTCCAAAGGTCTGAGGACCATACACCCGTACTGTTCCATTGCCTTTAAAAGGCACAGGCTGAAGGTTATGGGTTCGATACAAGCGAGCCCTGAATGCTCCTGCCTTGGTTATTGTAGATTTGAGGATTGCCCTGTCACAGTAACAGTTACTGTGGACAGTGAAGAGGACCTCAAGGCAACAGTAGAGTACCAAGGGGAGCAGAGCATTCACAATTTAACAGAATTAAAAAGAAGACCTGTTAGAGCACATGACAGAAACACACTGGGCCAAGACTTACAAAGAGCTCCCACGAGCCATGTACCTTGACAAAATAACAAAAATACCCGAATATGTTATGGAGTCTGGCTGTCGGGATGAGGCTCCAAGTTGCAATGTCCTGAAAACTATATCGTGGGAAGCACGGAAGAGAAGCCGGCAGTACAGTAACAAAGTAATACGGCTTCAAATAATGCTTGACAAGAAAAAAGACAGTCCTGATGAGGTCCTCCAGAAAGTAATGCTACACCCAAAAGGGGTTCTTCTTTGGTCACGCAGGGGGATTGAGATATATCATGTGAAAGCAGAAAGGATCTCCTCCTTTCTATGTCCATGAGTTGGTGGTCAGGAATCCCCACAAAAACTCGTCTCCACTACCTGTTGCCACATACCTTACCTGTGATCACACCACGGCCTCAGTTAACTACTTTCTAGAGGCGTTTCAGACTGATTTGGCAAGGTGTTTTGGGAGAAAAGGTATGCGGTCATCCATCATGATCTTGTGTGATGGGTCAATGGTGTTAATGCAGGCAATATGCCTGTCATTTGCCCAAACCACTACTACAATATAGCAAGTGGTAAAGGAAAAAAAAGAAGATTTTGAGGTGCCCATTCTTCATCGTTGTCTTAGCCATGTGATGAAGAATGCAAAGGAAATGTGCAGAAAGTAGTAAGTAGTGTACATTAAAAAAATACTGTTTGTGACAATCCTCTTTTAGTGTCAGTTGCTAAGTGTCCAATAAACTTTATACAGATTCTGTAATGAATTACCTTTCATTAATGTGCTAGGCCAAAAACACAACAGCAACATCTCTTTTCCTCATACCAAAAAATAATAATGTTACTGCCAATGTGAACTGAACTATCCTAAATGCACACATTTTAAAAGTCTGTTAGCAGTGTGGCCTCTGAATTCCCCTACATCGGCTTTGCCTGTGAAATGCATGGAATAATGATATATTCAATAAACATACAAAAGACCAGCAAGTATTACATAAAGTGCAGATTTGGATATAATACACACAAGTTGTACAATTTATCATCTATCAACATATAAACTTGAAGTTATATTCTTTAACCTAATTATTTTGTTACATTCCTCAGTGCACCAAACCACTACCATCTGGCCATCCACGTCTTCGGTTCCCTCACAACCACAAGCACTTTAACAGAACTAGACGACATGGTTCAAAGTGCTGCTGTTGTATTCTCTAGTCCATCCTGTGGGCCCAATGTAGAGAAACACTTCAAAAACCTGCAGAGAACAGGGACTACATTGGATGAGACAACCAAGTCCAAAAGTGAGAGCTTGAAGGTAAATGTCAAATCCAAGTTTACATTTTAACATTTATGGTTTTAATTTGAACAAAGATGCGAAGGAATACTGTTGTTATCAAGTAAATGTACTATAAAGAAAAGGTAATGAAGTGAAATTTCTTGAGTGAAAATGTACTTAGATAAATGCCATAGAGTGCAGCTAGTTTACAATGAGATTAAAGTAGGTTACGATGATACATATTTGATATTACTAGCATTTAACAGAACCAATTTATGGAACAATTGCATTACATGTAAATATAGTACAACAACAGTAGGACATAGAAACAACAAGGCCTTTCGTCAGTACAGAAAGTACAGTAACTTGAGTGTGTTTTGTAAGTGTGTATTGTCTGTAAATACTACATTTAAACAAAACAAAAAAACTAAATTAATTACCTGCCACTTGAACACCACAACACAGCATCATTTTAATATAACAAGACAGAAATGTATAATAAATATAAAGTCCACAGCATCTGCAGCCTCAAACACATGTAACAGTATGATTGTCAATTGGTGGCTGTATTAAAGCGCATGACGAAGGATATATATTCAAGAAAATTACATATAAGATAATAATCAAAAAAATAAACAGGAGAATCACGGAGGAGAAACTTACCACGATCATTCCGGACATTAAACAAAGCTTGACAACTAACAGACACAGAAAAACAAGGAAGCTAATTAACTAGAGACACCTGAAATTAGGACACTTATTAATCAGTAACCGAGGAGACAAACAGGTGAATGAGATGAAACAAAGAAACACATGGGAAAGCTTGGTACACTGAAGATTAACAGAGAGTGAACACAGTGAAAAAAATTTAGCAGTATTTTTAATAAATGTTCATTTTATGTGCCATTGATGTGGTTCTTTTATGAGCATTGTGTGATCTATATGTGCTGTTTTATTGCTCACCAAAAATTGTAACTACTTATCAAAAAATTTGGGACAAAACTACACAACATCAACAACACATGGCACCAAGTACATGTCCGGCAGGATTTGTGTAATACTGAGGTGTGTTCCTGCCCAGGCATTATCAAAAAGGTCAAAGCTGAAACTTGTTAAAGTTTTGTCAGTCATTTTTTAATTTTCAAACACACCTGTAATAATAACACATTGTTACATTACATTTAGGACATCGATGGAGTCAACAGATTTGCAACACGTTGCAAAGGAAGTTATTTCCAATGCTCCACTGGACAGGTATGGAGAGCACAACGTTTACTTCTGCAGAGGCCTTATCGAGCACCTCAACACCATATGCTGGATTGTGGACCGAGATAATGCTAGGTTTGCCATCATTAATCAATATATCCCTTTTGAATATAAAAATCTTACTTTGTTTTCTGAAAATTAAACACATGGCTTTACTTGCGTACTTGGACGACATGGGACTGGACCACAATATGAGCAGTGCTCTAGGAAATACAATACCCTCAGAAAGCTTTCAAGACAAGTAATTATAATATATTTTACATTACATGACCTTATAACTCAGTGCTTTATGTGTTTAACAGGTCAATTATTTTGCGAATTTACCTGTTTTTTATACCTTTCTCAGAACATAACAGAGGACAACAAAACGCAGGGCATTATGGAAAAGAGCCAGTGGGATTTAAAACACATTCGATTTCCCTCTGGCCGCCTGACTAGGCTTGATGACTTGATTGAAGTCACACTGCTCTCCTGAAGGAGTATGAAGATTCCCAAAGAGTTTTCAGAAGAAAGGTTTGAATACTTTAAGGTTTCATTGAAGGTGGCATGGGTAACAATTTTTAAGTTAAAGTAAATATAAAGAAAATTACATTCTGTATGTCATCATCACATTATAGGCATTGGTATCTAAAACAGTTCTCCAAAGTTATTGAAATTATAAATGACTGCTTCCATCAATACCTTACTTTATGCAGACATACAGAGTGGACCAAGAAAAATGGAAAGAACGCCAGCAGAAAAAGAGGGGGAGATATGTTACACCACTCCGGAAGCCGTTTCATTTCAAGACATCGAACAAGAAGGTCTACTGTAAATATAAAGCTGTCATGCCTTCTACAGAATTAATAGTAATAACCCTAATCTAAACATAACAGTTTTAGCGTTACTGCAGCCAAGGTCATTACAGCCAATCCGAAATAGTTTACTACTCATAGATATATAACAGCAAAACCACTTTTCCATCACTTTATTTTCTGTTATTTAACTACACAATCTTTACTTAATATTAATATTATATGTGGTATATTATTTTGTGTGTGGTACATCTTTTTTAGAGAAACTATTAATGTAGATTACAACTGAAACTTCTACAAACAATTGAAATATTGTAAAATATTTTATTTTATATTTGATGTAAATGTATTTAAAATAGGAAATTAAGAGAGAAACGGAAGCACTGTTACATGAGGATCCTTAGTAACGTGATGTTTTTAAATACACTGTTGATAGGTTGACTCCTCAGTGCCTGACGGTGCCATTGGGAAACAGAAGTCTTCACCACAGCCTAGTTCATCTCTGCTGGGGGACCATGAAGAAACTTTGGATGGAAAGGATGTAGTACATGGGGACATCTCAGAAACCATCCAAGACATCAATAACCCCACAGCATCAAGTAAGAAGGCTTTCTAGTATCACAAGTTCTTACTAGCAAC